>NC_083448.1:7444110-7506610 GCF_020745735.1 Hemiscyllium ocellatum | reverse complement strand
AACATCACTCCGTCAGTGTGAGAGAGAGAGAGAGAGAGAGAAACATCACTCCGTCAGTGTGTGAGAGAGAGAGAGAGAGAAACATCACTCCGTCAGTGTGTGAGAGAGAGAGAGAGAGAAACATCACTCCGTCAGTGTGAGAGAGAGAGAGAGAAACATCACTCCGTCAGTGTGAGAGAGAGAGAGAGAAACATCACTCCGTCAGTGTGTGCGTGAGAGAGAGAGAGAGAAACATCACTCCGTCAGTGTGAGAGAGAGAGAGAAACATCACTCCGTCAGTGTGAGAGAGAGAGAGAAACATCACTCCGTCAGTGTGAGAGAGAGAGAGAAACATCACTCCGTCAGTGTGTGAGAGAGAGAGAGAGAGAAACATCACTCCGTCAGTGTGTGTGTGAGAGAGAGAAACATCACTCCGTCAGTGTGTGTGTGAGAGAGAGAGAGAGAAACATCACTCCGTCAGTGTGAGAGAGAGAGAGAGAAACATCACTCCGTCAGTGTGTGTGAGAGAGAGAAACATCACTCCGTCAGTGTGTGAGAGAGAGAGAGAGAGAAACATCACTCCGTCAGTGTGAGAGAGAGAAACATCACTCCGTCAGTGTGTGTGTGAGAGAGAGAGAGAGAGAAACATCACTCCGTCAGTGTGTGAGAGAGAGAGAGAAACATCACTCTGTCAGTGAGAGAGAGAGAAACATCACTCTGTCAGTGAGAGAGAGAGAGAGAGAAACATCACTCCGTCAGTGAGAGAGAGAGAGAGAGAAACATCACTCTGTCAGTGAGAGAGAGAGAGAGAGAGAAACATCACTCTGTCAGTGAGAGAGAGAGAGAGAGAAACATCACTCCATCAGTGTGAGAGAGAGAGAGAGAGAGAAACATCACTCTGTCAGTGTGAGAGAGAGAGAGAGAAACGTCACTCCGTCAGTGTGAGAGAGAGAGAGAGAAACATCACTCCGTCAGTGTGTGTGTGAGAGAGAGAGAGAAACATCACTCCGTCAGTGTGAGAGAGAGAGAGAAACATCACTCCGTCAGTGTGTGTGTGAGAGAGAGAAACATCACTCCGTCAGTGTGTGAGAGAGAGAGAGAGAGAAACATCACTCCGTCAGTGTGAGAGAGAGAGAGAAACATCACTCCGTCAGTGTGAGAGAGAGAGAGAAACATCACTCCGTCAGTGTGTGTGAGAGAGAGAGAAACATCACTCCATCAGTGTGTGTGTGAGAGAGAGAAACATCACTCCGTCAGTGTGTGTGTGAGAGAGAGAGAGAGAAACATCACTCCGTCAGTGTGAGAGAGAGAGAGAGAAACATCACTCCGTCAGTGTGTGTGAGAGAGAGAAACATCACTCCGTCAGTGTGTGAGAGAGAGAGAGAGAGAAACATCACTCCGTCAGTGTGAGAGATAGAAACATCACTCCGTCAGTGTGTGTGTGAGAGAGAGAGAGAGAAACATCACTCCGTCAGTGTGTGAGAGAGAGAGAGAGAGAAACATCACTCCGTCAGTGTGTGAGAGAGAGAGAGAGAGAAACATCACTCCGTCAGTGTGAGAGAGAGAGAGAGAAACATCACTCCGTCAGTGTGTGTGTGAGTGAGAGAGAGAGAAACATCACTCCGTCAGTGTGTGAGAGAGAGAGAGAGAGAAACATCACTCCGTCAGTGTGTGAGAGAGAGAGAGAAACATCACTCCATCAGTGTGTGAGAGAGAGAGAGAGAGAAACATCACTCCGTCAGTGTGTGAGAGAGAGAGAGAGAGAAACATCACTCCGTCAGTGTGAGAGAGAGAGAGAGAAACATCACTCCGTCAGTGTGTGAGAGAGAGAGAGAGAGAAACATCACTCCGTCAGTGTGTGAGAGAGAGAGAGAAACATCACTCCATCAGTGTGTGAGAGAGAGAGAGAGAGAAACATCACTCCGTCAGTGTGAGAGAGAGAGAGAGAAACATCACTCCGTCAGTGTGTGAGAGAGAGAGAGAGAGAAACATCACTCCGTCAGTGTGAGAGAGAGAGAGAAACATCACTCCGTCAGTGTGTGAGAGAGAGAGAGAGAAACATCACTCCGTCAGTGTGTGAGAGAGAGAGAGAGAGAAACATCACTCCGTCAGTGTGAGAGAGAGAGAGAAACATCACTCCGTCAGTGTGAGAGAGAGAGAGAGAAACATCACTCCGTCAGTGTGTGAGAGAGAGAGAGAGAGAAACATCACTCCGTCAGTGTGAGAGAGAGAGAGAGAAACATCACTCCGTCAGTGTGTGAGAGAGAGAGAGAGAGAAACATCACTCCGTCAGTGTGAGAGAGAGAGAGAGAAACATCACTCCGTCAGTGTGTGTGTGAGAGAGAGAGAGAGAAACATCACTCCGTCAGTGTGTGAGAGAGAGAGAGAGAGAAACATCACTCCGTCAGTGTGTGAGAGAGAGAGAGAAACATCACTCCATCAGTGTGTGAGAGAGAGAGAGAGAGAAACATCACTCCGTCAGTGTGTGAGAGAGAGAGAGAGAGAAACATCACTCCGTCAGTGTGAGAGAGAGAGAGAGAAACATCACTCCGTCAGTGTGTGAGAGAGAGAGAGAGAGAAACATCACTCCGTCAGTGTGTGAGAGAGAGAGAGAAACATCACTCCATCAGTGTGTGAGAGAGAGAGAGAGAGAAACATCACTCCGTCAGTGTGAGAGAGAGAGAGAGAAACATCACTCCGTCAGTGTGTGAGAGAGAGAGAGAGAGAAACATCACTCCGTCAGTGTGAGAGAGAGAGAGAAACATCACTCCGTCAGTGTGAGAGAGAGAGAGAGAAACATCACTCCGTCAGTGTGTGAGAGAGAGAGAGAGAGAAACATCACTCCGTCAGTGTGAGAGAGAGAGAGAGAAACATCACTCCGTCAGTGTGTGAGAGAGAGAGAGAGAGAAACATCACTCCGTCAGTGTGAGAGAGAGAGAGAAACATCACTCCGTCAGTGTGTGAGAGAGAGAGAAACATCACTCCGTCAGTGTGTGAGAGAGAGAGAGAGAGAAACATCACTCCGTCAGTGTGAGAGAGAGAGAGAGAAACATCACTCCGTCAGTGTGAGAGAGAGAAACATCACTCCGTCAGTGTGAGAGAGAGAAACATCACTCCGTCAGTGTGTGTGTGAGAGAGAGAGAGAGAGAAACATCACTCCGTCAGTGTGTGAGAGAGAGAGAGAGAAACATCACTCCGTCAGTGTGAGAGAGAGAAACATCACTCCGTCAGTGTGTGTGTGAGAGAGAGAGAGAGAGAAACATCACTCCATCAGTGTGTGAGAGAGAGAGAGAGTGAGAGAAACGTCACTCCGTCAGTGTGAGAGAGAGAGAGAGAGTGAGAGAAACGTCACTCCGTCAGTGTGAGAGAGAGAGAAACATCACTCCATCAGTGTGTGTGAGAGAGAGAGAGAAACATCACTCCGTCAGTGTGAGAGAGAGAGAAAAACATCACTCCGTCAGTGTGTGAGAGAGAGAAACATCACTCCATCAGTGTGAGAGAGTGAGAGAAACATCACTCCATCAGTGTGTGAGAGAGAGAAACATCACTCCGTCAGTGTGTGTGAGAGAGAGAAACAGCACTCCATCAGTGTGAGAGAGTGAGAGAAACATCACTCCATCAGTGTGTGTGAGAGAGAGAAACAGCACTCCATCAGTGTGAGAGAGTGAGAGAAACATCACTCCATCAGTGTGTGTGAGAGAGAGAGAAAAACATCACTCCGTCAGTGTGTGAGAGAGAGAAACATCACTCCGTCAGTGAGAGAGAGAGAGAGAAACATCACTCCATCAGTGTGAGAGAGTGAGAGAAACATCACTCCATCAGTGTGTGTGAGAGAGAGAGAGAAACATCACTCCATCAGTGTGTGTGAGAGAGAGAGAGAAACATCACTCCGTCAGTGTGTGAGAGAGAGAAACATCACTCCGTCAGTGAGAGAGAGAAACATCACTCCATCAGTGTGAGAGAGAGAGAGAGAGAGAAACATCACTCCGTCAGTGAGAGAGAGAGAAACATCACTCCGTCAGTGAGAGAGAGAGAGAGAGAGAAACATCACCCCGTCAGTGTGAGAGAGAGAGAGAAACATCGCTCTGTCAGTGAGAGAGAGAGAGAGAGAAACATCACACATTGGGTTGGGATATCTGCTCGGCATGGACTGTTTCCATGCTGTCCATCTTTGTGACTCTATCTGGAGGCATTATTCAAAGCTGAGAAAGTTTGAGCTCTGGTGGGCTCCTAAGAGAGACACTCAGATTCTCTCGGCTGTGAGTTGAACTCACACTCAAACTCAGTGGGAGTGATTCCTTCTGAAGAACGTTTTGGAATGATTGAGATTACCTTTTGACTGTGTTTCTCTAACTCTTTCAACTCCTCGATCCTTTGTTTCATGTCATTGCCCGTTTATGTCTTTGGAGTGACGAACTTGGCTCTTTTTGTTTTGGCATTGGCAACACCAAACCTGCACACGCCGCGAGGTAACTGAAAAGGCCGTCTCATCCTAAAACAAAATCCCGAGGTTTCACTCAGGGATCAGACCAACCCACCATCGACTGGGATCGCGATGACAGTGTGCGTCTCCAAGTCCCTCAGAGAGTCCGTTCTCCCCCCCTTCAATGGTTCCCTGGGAGAAAACAGAGAGACGGCTGGGTTGTTTCCTACTTGCGGTGGTGGTCACCCTTTGGAATACTGCGTTTCCACAGAGGTCCATGAGGTGTGCTATTGTAAATGTTCACATTGAGAGCAGTACGAGGGGGGGAGAGAGAGAGAGACTGTTTCCTTGAATCGTGACTGGGTTCCCTGGTTCGAGCCTGACTGATGTTCAGGGAGCAGCTGGGTCCAGTACAGAGGGTGGTGATGGGAGGCGAAGACAGCGAGGGGGTCCTACTGGGTGCAACGTGTCCCCAGCTCTCCCCCTGCTGCTGTGATGGCACTAACCCCCCCCAGTGTCTGGCTTTGCCCCACAGGCAGGAACAGAGAAGCACAGGCTCAGCTTTCCGGAAACGGTGGATGAAATCTTGGACGTTTCGGAGGATGAAGGTGAGTGATCCAATCCTGCTCGCCACCTCGAGAGAAAACTCGATCCCACCTCAGGCACTGTGTCCATGGGGTTATGGTGTGTGTCTGTGGGTGGGTGTCTGTGATTGTGTGGGTGGGTGTCTGTGATTGTGTGGGTGGGTGTCTGTGATTGTGTGTGTGTGTGTGTGTGTGTGTGTGTGTGTGTGTGTGTCCGTCTGAGAGCGTGGGTGTGTGTGTGTGTGTCTGACAGACAGACACCCACGCTCTCAGTCAGTGTGTCTGACTGACTGAGAGCGTGGGTGTCTGTGTGTGTGTGTGTGTCTGACTGAGAGCGTGGGTGTGTGTGTCTGACTGACTGAGAGCATGGGAGTCTGTCTGTGTGTCTGACTGACTGACAGCGTTGGTGTCTGTCAGTGTGTCTGACTGACTGAGAGCGTGGGTGTCTGTGTGTGTGTGTGTGTGTGTGTGTGTCTGACTGAGAGCATGTGTGTGTGTGTCTGACTGACTGAGAGCATGGGTGTCTGACTGACTGAGAGCATGGGTGTCTGTCTGTGTGTCTGACTGACTGAGAGCGTGGGTGTCTGTCAGTGTATCTGACTGACTGAGAGCATGGGTGTCTGTGTGTGTGTGTGTGTGTGTCTGACTGAGAGCATGTGTGTGTGACTGAGTGTCTGGGTGTTTGTTTTTCTGTGTGTGTGTTGTCTGTGTCTGTGTGTCTAAGAGTGCCTGTGTGTCTGAGTGTGTGCGCGTATGTGTGTGCCTGTGTGTGCACGCACGCGCGTGTGCCTGTGTGTATATGTGTCTGTGCATTTGCCTGTGTGTATGTGTGTGTGTGCATGTGCCTGTGTGTGCGCGTATGTGAGTGTGCATGCGCCTGTGTGTGCGCATGTGCCTGTGTGTGACCCTGCATGTCCCTGTGTGTGCGTTTGCGTTTGCCTGTGCTTGTGCCTGTGTGCGCGTGTGCCTGTGTGTGTGTGTACATGTGCCTGTGCGTGTGCCTGCATGTATGTATGTGCATGTGTGTAAGAACTGGGTGAGTGGTTGGTCCCAGCTGGTACCGGCCGGCCTGGTGTAGAGTGGGAATGGAGGAGGAATATCTCTCTCTGCAGTCACTGCTGCCCTCTCTTGGGTCTTCTCTGTCGTGAAGGCGGCGTTTGGTATGCTTTCCTTTCTTGGTCAGAGTATTGAGTACAGGAGTTGGGAGGTCATGTTGCGGCTGTACAGGACATTGGTTAGGCCACTGTTGGAATATCGTGTGCAATTCTGGTCTCCTTCCGATTGGAAAGATGTTGTGAAACTTGAAAGGGTTCAGGAAAGATTTACAAGGATGTTGCCAGGGTTGGAGGGTTTGAGCTACAGGGAGAGGCTGAACAGGCTGGGGCTGTTGTCCCTGGAGCGTCGGAGGCTGAGGGGTGACCTTATAGAGGTTTACAAAATTATGAGGGGCATGGATAGGGTAAATAGGCAAAGTCTTTTCCCTGGGGTGGGGGAGTCCAGAACGAGAGGGGCATAGGTTTAGCGTGAGAGGGGAAAGATATAAAAGAGACCGAACTTTTTCACACAGAGGGTGGTGCGTGTATGGAATGAGCTGCCAGAGGATGTGGTGGAGGCTGGTACAATTGCAACATTCAAGAGGCATTTGGATGGGTATATGAATAGGAAGGGTTTAGAGGGATATGGGCCGGGTGCTGGCAGGTGGGACTAGATCGGGTTGGGATATCTGGGTCAGCATGGACGGGGTTGGGCCGAAGGGTCTGTTTCCCTGCTGTCCAGCCCTGTGACGTGACGAGTGTTGTGTGTGGTGTCCAGGTGAGGATGGCCTCGGAGGGGACACGGGAAAGGACCTGAAGTTGGACGACTCGAAGGAACAGGAGGACGATTTGCTGCTGACCGCCAAGGCAGCTGACCTCGATGAGTAAGCAGGACCGTGTCGGGGAGGGGGAGCGCTGGGGTGGGGGGGGGGGGCGGGTGGGAACAGGAGGGGCCGCTTAGCTCAGCTGGCTGGACAGCTGACAGAGTGGCCTTCAATTCCTAGGCCCGGATATCTCCCCTTCACAGCCTCACCCTGCTCAGCACCGCCCGGCTCCCTCTCTGTGCCAGGGAACGATTCCTCAGCATGGTGCCAGGGCGGGGGGTAGGGGGCTCTGTGCCTGTCTGAGTGAGGGCCTTTGAGATCCTCAGCTGCCCGAGGGGAGGGAGACGGGGCGAGGCGCGGGAGGGATGAGGGCATGACTCCCTAGAAGAGTCTGGATCATGGTGGTGGGGCGTTGGAGACGAGGAAGGGGGCAACAGGTTGGCGAGGGGCCGAGCGACTCTTTTTTTTTTGTCTTGACTTTGTTTTTCTTTTTCGGAACCCCTTGCCAGGTCCTGCTCTCCCGCCATCCAGAGGATGCCCCTCGCCGCCCTGGAAGTGGCAGTGCCCAAGGAGCAAGTTGTCACACAGCAAACGCAGCAGCACCAGGTACAGGGGTTGGGGTGGGGGGGAACGGCGTGAACGACCCCACTCCCCACCAAGGGGGCACAGCTGGGAAACTTGGGCCTCCTGCTCCCCAGCCTCCCTCGGTGTGGGAACTCTTCCCTCCCCCCCTCTCCCACCCACCCATGCCCCTCCGGCTTTCCCCTGGAATCGTTTCCGTTCAGTATCAGTCCTCAGATCCCCCTGGGAGGGAATACTCCCCACTTGCCCTGGATGGGGGAACAGCTCCAACAACACTGGAGAAGCTCCACACCATCCAGGGACAAAGCAGCACCCCCCCCCCCTCGATGGTCCACACACCCACAAACCCCCCCACTCCCTCCACACCCCCCCTGACGCTCAGTAACAGCAGTGGGTACCATCTACAGCAACTCCCCCAGGCTCCTCAGACAGCACCTTCCAAACCCCACGGCCACTTCCATCTTGGAGGACAAGGGGCAGCAGGTACATGGGAACACCACCCCCCCTCCCACCCCTGGCAAGTTCCCCTCCGAACCCCCCACCCTCCACAACTCGGAAATATATCGGCCGTTGGGTCAGAATCCCTGGGACTCCCTCCCTCAGGGTGTGTTGTGTGTTGGGCGGGTCCCTACACCACACGGGACCGCAGCGGTTCAGGAAGGCAGCTCACCCCCCCCCCCCCACCTTCTCAAGGGGGCAGTTAGGGGGGGAACAGGGCAATAAATGCTGGGCCCAGCCAGTGACACCCACGACCCACAAATGAACTTAAAAACAAGATGGCGGCCATCCCATGAACCAACTGGGGAGGGGGTGGGGGCCGGGGATGGAAAGATTCCTCACTGCCGCAGAACATTTGTATTTTGCCCATCACCCTTAGAACCTTGGCCCCCACCCCCACCAATTCTGATTGCGACCAGGAACAGTCATTCCCTCTCGATTTTCACATCTGCCTTTGTGTGTCCTCCCGTCTGTCTGTCTGTCTGTCTGTGTCTGCGGGAGGCAGCCGCCTGTGTCAGCGTCCAAAGACGTCGACGAAGATTCCTTCACACCCGGCAGCCCAGCGACGGAGACGTCTGACAACATCAGCCCCATCGCCAGCCCCATCCACACAGGGTGAGTGAGGCGTCCGTCTGTCTGTGTGTGTGTGTGTGTGTGTCTGTGTGTGTGTCCCTCTGCCTGAGAGTACAGGCCGCTCTCTCTCTCTGTCTGCAGACCGCCCCCCCCGCCCCGTCACACAATCTCTCGCTCTGTTCCACCAGCGAAATCCTGACAGCAGCCTGGGATGTGCCGGAGAGCACGAGCTCCCCAGACAGACCCAGGGCTGTCCTCACTGGGTAAGTGAGATTGCAGAGTCCATGTGCAGTTCAGTATGCACCGTCGCCTCTCTCTCTCTCTCTGTCTCACCCTTTCTGTTTGTCTTGTGGCCTCCCTCCCTCTCTCGCTCGGAGGAGGGGAGCCCTGTGTGAATCTGGGCTCACTCACTGTCTGTTTCTCTTCCCCCCTGCCCCCACCCTGCTCCCCTAGCATTGTCACCAGCAGTCCAGGGCTGGAAAGTCCCACTGCCCATCCACTCAGCAGCCCTGTCCGGTCAGGGTAAGTGAGGCCTAGCCAGTCGCTGCTGCTACTCTCAGCCTGTCCTTGGCAGCTTCAACCTGCACCTCTCTCCCGTCTCTCAACCCCCTTTCCCCCCCCAGCTTCACCCCATTCCAGACCGTGCTGCTGCAGGGAAACCCGTTTCCCGTCCCCCAACCCGCGGCAGCTGGTCCTGTTGGGATTGAGGGCACCGGGATACCCAGCAGGTTTGCCCCCTGTCTCCCCGCAACCGCCCCCCCTCCCCCACCCCACATCAGGAGCCGGGACCCTCGGTAGCTGCAGGTGACTACAGACCCCACTGGGGAAGGCCCTCCGGACATTCCCCAACGACCTCTCAGCCCGTCGTCCCAAACTGTCCCAAGAGACGGGATGGGGCCCGGCAACTGCTGAAGGCAGCCAGGAGCGATGCCAGGAAACGCGGCAAAATCTGCCCTTACTTGGGAGAGCTGTCTCCCAGACTGAGCAAGCAACAGCCTGACCGAGTCACACTCAGGAAACCATACCTTCCAGACCATGTGACAGATACCACCATAACCATTCCTGGGAATGTCCTGTCCCACCAGCGGCACCCAGCCGGGAGGGAGGGGTCCTGGGAGTCCTCAGCGTTGGCTCTTGATGTCTCATGACTTCAGCTTGAATATGAGCAAGGAAACCTCCCCTCAGCCCAGCTGGTCCCGAATACTGGCATCTTCCCTGACAGTGTGGAGAACTGCCCAGGTATGCCCTCCGCCACAAAAGCAGGACAAATTCAGCTGGACGAATGGCCGCCTCATCAGTCTCCTCTCAGTCAGCGCCCGACATGACGGGAAGGGGTGCTCAGTGACGCCCACCTTTGGGTTCCGCCAGGCTCACTCAGCTCCTGAACCCAGCGCAGCCTTGGTTCAAACGTGGACCACGGTACGGTGGCTCAGTGGTTAGCACCGCTGCCTCGCAGCGCCAGGGTCTCGGGTTCGATTCCAGCCTCAGTCGACTGACTGTGTGGAGTTTGCACGTTCTCCCCGTGTCTGCGTGGGTTTCCTCCAGGTGCTCCGGTTTCCTCCCACAGTCACATAGATGTGCAGGTTAGGGTGGATTGGCCATGCTAAATTACCCATAGTGCTCAGGGATGTGCAGGTTGTGGTGGATTGGCCATGGGAAATTACACATAGTGCTCAGGGATGTGCAGGTTAGGGTGGATTGGCCATGCTAAATTACCCATAGTGCTCAGGGATGTGCAGGTTAGGGTGGATTGGCCATGCTAAATTACCCATAGTGCTCAGGGATGTGCAGGTTAGGGTGGATTGGCCGTGCTAAATTACCCATAGTGCTCAGGGATGTGCAGGTTAGGGTGGATTGGCCGTGCTAAATTACCCATAGTGCTCAGGGATGTGCAGGTTAGGGTGGATTGGCCGTGCTAAATTACCCATAGTGCTCAGGGATGTGCAGGTTAGGGTGGATTGGCCATGCTAAATTACCCATAGTGCTCAGGGATGTGCAGGTTAGGGTGGATTGGCCGTGCTAAATTACCCATAGTGCTCAGGGATGTGCAGGTTAGGGTGGATTGGCCATGCTAAATTACCCATAGTGCTCAGGGATGTGCAGGTTAGGGTGGATTGGCCGTGCTAAATTGTCCGTAGTGTGAGGTGAAGGGATGAATGGGTCTGGGTGGGTTGCTCTTCGGAGGGTCGGTGTGGACTTGTTGGGCCCAAGGGCCTGTTTCCACACTGTCAGGAATCTAACCTCATCTAATCTAATCAACCAGTTGAATTCCAGAAGGGAGGAGGAGAGAGTGACCATCGTTGGCGTCAAGGCTGAGTGTGGCATCAAAACGGGAACCAATGGGTAGCAGCCAGGGGGGTGGGGGGGGTGAGGCAAGATCTCTGCTGGTTGGCGTCATGCCTGGCGCACAGGAAAACGGGCCTGTTGGAGCTCCGTCATCTCAACTTAGGGGCGGCACGGTGGCACAGTGGTTAGCATTGCTGCCTCACAGCGCCTGTAGACCCGGGTTCAATTCCCGACTCAGGCTACTGACTGTGTGGAGTTTGCACGTTCTCCCCGTGTCTGCGTGGGTTTCCTCCGGGTGCTCCGGTTTCCTCCCACAGTCCAAAGATGTGCGGGTCAGGTGAATTGGCCAAGCTAAAATTGCCCGTAGTGTTAGGTAAGGGGTTAATGTAGGGGTATGGGTGGGTTGCGCTTCGGCGGGTCGGTGTGGACTTGTTGGGCCGAAGGGCCTGTTTCCACACTGTAAGTCTAATCTAATCTAATCTAATATCGCTGCAGGAGTCCCTCAGGGTGGTGTCCCACACCCCACCATCCAGAAGGTCAGCTGTTCACTGCCCATTGCACATTGGTCAGCACCATTCGCAACCCCTGAAGTAGTCCGTACTCAACTGCAACAAGATCTGGACGATGTCCGGGCTTGGGCAGACAAGTGGCAACACCACGAGTGCCACCCAAATGCCAGGCTATGGCCATCACCGTTAAGAGGCGATCTCGCCCATTGCCAGTTGACTTTGACTGATCTCCCCCCACTGCCCCTCCCCAACCATCAACACCCTGGGTGTTAGCACGAACCAGGAATTCTAATGGGCCAGCCCCAAGAGCAGCTCAGAGGCTGGGAATCGCGCAGTGAGTCACCCCCTCCCTCCTGACTCCCCCCAAAGCCTGTCCCCACCATCGACAAGGCTCAAGTCAGGAGGGTGTGTGAGGGAATACTCCCCACTTGCCCTGGACGGTGGGGGGGAGGCAGGTCCAACCACACTCGAGAACCATCCAGGGATAAAGCAGCCCCCCTCCTCGATTGTCCCCACACCCACAAACCCCCCCCCCCCACTCCCTCCACCCCCCCCCCCCCCCGACGCTCAATAGCAGCAGTAGACGCACTGCAGCAACTCCCCCAGGGCCCCTCAGGCAGCACCTTCCAAACCCCGCGGCCACTTCCATCGGGAAGGACAAGGGGCAGCGGGAGTCGGACCGTCCACTGGGGATGCTGGGAATGATCGCTGAAGCGCTGGAGAAACTCAGCAAGCTCTGCGGCATCTGTGGAGGGAGGGACACAAGTGTTCAGCCCACCGTCACAATTTCCCTCCAATGGTTTCTCCTGAGTGTCAACCCAGGACAAATGAGAGAGAGATAGAGAGAGATGGAGGGGTGGGAGTGGAGCACCGACAGTGTCACACGTGCTGACTGACAGGAATGGCCAGAACACCAAATGCTCTTGAGTTGCCCGAAGGTCAGAGAGGAGCGGGCCTTGACACTGGACCCTGCTGCAGTGGGAGGCATGACCTCTGAGCAAGGGCAGGAGGTGAAAGTGGGGTGTGTGGGGGTCAGGTCAACGATGAGAGGGCCCCTTGGCTGTGTTCTGCTGTGCCCAGGCTGTGGACAGATGACTCCCGGTCTGAGGCCAGGACGCATCATGTGTGTGTGTGTGTGTGTGTGTGTGTGTCTGTGTGCGTGTGTCTGTGTGCGTGTGTGTGTGTGTGTGTGTCTCTGTGTGTGTGTGGGTGCGTGAGTCTGTGTGTGTGTGCATCTGTGTCTGTGTGTGTGTCAGTGTGTGTGTGTGCGTGTCTGTGTGTGTGCATCTGTGTCAGTGTGTCTGTGTGTGTCTGTCTGTCTGTGTGTGTGTGTCTGTGTGTGTGTGTGTGTGTGTAGATTGGGGGGGGATGGTGGGCGATGTGAATGGGGTGGGGGAGCAGGGTGTCACTGTGGGTCACACTCCAATCCCTCTCCCTCCGAAGCCTGCGTTCAGTCGCTGAGCCCAGAGCCCCCCAGCCCTGAGGAACATTCCCGAGCTCCGGCGTTCCCGCTGTCTATCCCTGTCGGGGTATTTCTCTGCTCGCTGGCTTTCTGCAGCTTCAGTTACTCACGGCCAAATCTTCCATGTTCAAGGCGGCACTTAACCACCCTCGCCTCCTGCTGGAGGGGGAACGGAAATGGGAATTCGCAGCATTCCACCTGGAGCCCTGAGGCCTGCAGGGGCTGGGGCGAGGGAGATCACAGGAGGGCAGGGAATGGCCTGAATACAGGATATCTCCCCGGAGCTCCGCTGGACGGCAATGTGGGGTGAGGTCAGCCGTGGGGTCTGGGGGCTGTCTGTAATCACGGACATGTGATTCCCCCCCGCTTCCCCATCCGGAGCAGGGATAGGGAGACTCCAATCCCAGCCCCTTCCCCATCCGGAGCAGGGATAGCGAGACTCTGATCCCAGGCCCTTCCCCATCCGGAGCAGGGAGAGGGAGACTCCGATCCCAACCCCATCCCGAGCAGGGATAGGGAGACTCCGATCCCAGCCCCTTCCCCATCCGGAGCAGGGATAGGGAGACTCCAATCCCAGCCCCATCCCCATCCGGAGCAGGGAGAGGGAGACTCCGATCCCAACCCCATCCCGAGCAGGGATAGCGAGACTCTGATCCCAGGCCCTTCCCCATCCGGAGCAGGGAGAGGGAGACTCCGATCCCAACCCCATCCCGAGCAGGGATAGGGAGACTCCGATCCCAGCCCCTTCCCCATCCGGAGCAGGGATAGCGAGACTCCGATCCCAGACCTCTCCCCATCCGGAGCAGGGATAGGGAGACTCCCATCCCAGACCTCTCCCCATCCGGAGCAGGGATAGGGAGACTCCCATCCCAGACCTCTCCCCATCCGGAGCAGGGATAGGGAGACTCCGTTCCCAGCCCCTTCCCCATCCGGAGCAGGGATAGCGAGACTCCCATCCTAGGCCCCTCCCCATCTGGAGCAGGGATAGGAAAATTCCGATCCCAGCCCCCTCCCCATCCCGAGCAGGGATAGGGAGGTAATGGGGACAATGAGGAACAGTGCGACCAGGCAGATGCACCTTGGGGAGCCCCAGGGCGATGTTACCCCTCAGTTTTCCCTCGGTGCTGAAATGGAAATCTGGGATCATTGGTGCCCTCCCCTCCCCTCCCCTCCCCTCCAAAGGAGAAATGGTGTGACCACTGGGGGGTGATTGTGAGTCCAAGCTGGGGTTGGGAAGACGGAGTTGTTCAGGTGTGAGGCAGCTCAGACACCGTCGTGGTGTGGGTGAGGCCTGATGATGTTGGATAGTAGTGCTGGCCTGAGGGGCTGAGTGGCTCCCTCTGGGCACTGGAAAGCAGGGCCTGATGGGATTGACTGGTTAGCCCCATCTTGTATGAGGGCCAGCTGATGACCTGATGTCTCTCTCTGACCCCGGGTAGGGTGGTGACCCCTGGGGATGTCTCTTGCCCCCCTCCTGGCAGTACCTCATGCCTTGTCACGGTCTCTCGGCAGGTTCCTGGTGAGTTTCATGGTGGATGCGCGTGGCGGTTCGATGAGGGCCAGCCGCCATAACGGTCTGCGTGTGGTGATCCCACCGCGGACCTGCACTGCTCCCACACGGATCACCTGTCGCTTGGTCAAGTCCCAGAAGCTGGTCAGCCCACCGCCCCTGGTGGAGGGGGAAGGACTGGGCTGCAGGGTGATCGCACTGGGACCCGCTGGCACCCACTTCCTTGGGTAAGGCCGGGAGGGCTCGCTCAGACCAGGGCCTGCTCCCTCTGTCTCTCTCTCACACACACACACACACACACACACACACACACACACTCACTCACTCACTCACTCACTCACTCACTCACTCACTCACTCACTCACTCACTCACTCACTCACACTCACACACACAGACACACACTCTCACAAACACACACACACTCACTCACACACACACACTCACTCACACACACACACACACACACATACACGCAACATAGATGCTCTCACACACACACCCATACTCACTCACACACACAGACACACACTCACTCACACACACTCACACACATACACACAACATAGTTGCACACACACACACTCTCACAAACACACACACACTCACACTCTCTCTCTCACACACACACACACACACACACACACACACACCCCCACAGACACACACACACACAGATACAGTCACACAGACACACACTCACTCACACAGACACTCGCACACACATACACAGACACACAACATAGATACACACAGACACATACAGTCTCACACACACACAGACCACTCTCTCACACATGCAGACACACACAAACACACACAAATACACACACACAGACACACAGACACTCGCACACACATACTCATACACACACACACAACATAGATACACACAGACACATACAGTCACACACACACACAGACCACTCTCACGCACACGCAGACACACACACACACACACTCAGGCACAGCCACAGACACACACTCACACACACAGACACTCAGACACAGGCACTCTCATACACTCAAACATACACACACACTCTCACACACTCACATAGACACACACACACAGAGATTCACACTCATACGCACACACTCACACACAGATACGCACACACTCACTCACACACAGACACAGACGCACATAGACAGACACACTCGCACACACAGACACACGCACTCACACACAGACAGATACACACACACTCACACAGACACTCTCTCACAGACAGACACACTCACACAGACAGACAAACGCTCACACAGACACACTCACACACACAGACGCGCGCATACAGACACTCGCACACAGACACACACGTACTCTCACACAGACACACTCTCACACAGACACGCACACACACACAGACACACACACAGACACACACACAGACACACACACAGACACACACACACTCTCACACACACAGACACTCTCTCACACACAGACACACACACACTGACATTCTCATGCATACACTCTCTCTCACACACACACACACACTCTCACACGCGCACACACACACAGACAGACACAGGCACACATACACAAACAGGCAGGCACAGTCTCACACACACACACACACAGAGGCAGACACAGACACACTCTCTCACACACACATATACAGGCACAGGCAGACACAGACACACATGCACAGGCAGACACACACACACACTCTCTCTCTCTCTCTCTCTCTCACACACACAGCCTTCATCCTCTCTCCATCCTCCTGTTTTTGCTCTCCACCCTGCCTTTCTGTCTTTTTCCCTTTATTCTGCTCCTTCTCTCTCTCGTTCTCTCTCTCTTTCTTTCTTTCTCTCTCTGTCTTTCTCTTTCTCTGTCTCTGTCTTTCTCTGTCTCTTTTTTCTCTCTCTGTTTCTCCCTCTCTCTCTTTCTCACTTGCTCTCTTTTTCTCTCTCTCTTTCTCTCTCTTTCGCTCGCTCTCTCGCTCACTCTATATCTCTCTTTCTTTCTCTTTCGCTATCTCTCTCTCCCTCTCTCTCTCCCTCTCTCTCTCTCCCTCCCTCTCTCTTCCCCCCCTCTCTTTCCCCCTCTCTCTTTCCCCCTCTCTCTCTCTACCCCTCTCTCTCTTCTCCTCTCCCTCCTGCTCTCTCTCTCTTTCTCTCTCTCCCCCTCTCTCCCGCTCTCCATCCCTCTCTCCCGCTCTCCATCCCTCTCTCTCTCCCTGTATCTCTCATTCTCTGTCTCTCCCTCCCGGTCTCTCTCTCTTCTCTCTTTATATATATTCTCTCCTGGTCTCCGTCACATTCTCTCTCTCCTCTATTTCCTCATTCTGTCTCTCATGGTCTCTCTCTCTCTCTCTCTCTCTCCCCCCCCGCCCCCCCTTTTGCTCTCTCACGTCCTCTCTCCCTCCCCCTCCTGGTCTCTCACGTTCTCTCTCTCTCTCTCTCTCTCCCTCTCCCTCCCGGTCTCTCACGTTCTCTCTCTCTCTCTCCCTCTCCCTCCCGGTCTCTCACGTTCTCTCTCTCTCTCTCTCTCCCTCTCCCTCCCGGTCTCTCACGTTCTCTCTCTCTCTCTCCCTCTCCCTCCCGGTCTCTCTCTCTCTCTCTCTCTCTCTCTCTCTCCCTCCCGGTCTCTCACGTTCTCTCTCTCTCTCTCCCTCTCCCTCCCGGTCTCTCTCTCTCTCTCTCTCTCTCTCCCCTCTCCCTCCCGGTCTCTCACGTTCTCTCTCCCTCGCCCTCTCCCTGTCCCCGTTCCCCGATCTGCCTGGCCATGTTTAGACCTGTCATTGTGGAAATTCCTCACTATGCCTCAGTGGACCATGCAGACCGGGAGCTGGTGGTCTTGCGCAGTGAAAACGGCTCCATGTGGAAGGATCACAGGAATTCTTACGGAACCGACCAGCTGGAGCAGCTTCTGAACGGAATGGACGAAGGTACAGGCGTGTTATACAGTCACAGTGATGTACGGCACGGAAACAGACCCTTCGGTCCAACCCATCCATGCTGACCCAGATATCCCAACCCAATCTAGTCCCACCTGCCAACACCCGGCCCATATCCCCCCAAACCCTTCCTATTCATATACCCATTCCAAATGCCTCTTAAATGTTGCAATTGTATCAGCCTCCACCACTTCCTCTGGCAGCTCATTCCACACACGTACCACCCTCTCTGTGAAAACGTTGCCCCTCAGGTCTCTTTTATATCTTTCCCCTCTCACCCTAAACCTATGCCCTCTAGTTCTGGACTCCCCAACCCCAGGGAAAAGACTTTACCTATTTACCCTATCCATGCCCCTCATAATTTTATAAACCTCTATAAGGTCACCCCTCAGCCTCCGATGCTCCAGGGAAAACAGCCCCAGCCTGTTCAGCCTCTCCCTATCGCTCAGATCCTCCAACCCTGGCAACATCCTTGTAAATCTTTTCTGAACCCTTTCAAGTTTCACAACATCTTTCCGATAGGAAGGAGACCAGAATTGCACGCAATATTCCAACAGTGGCCGAACCAATGTCCTGTACAGCTGCAACATGACCTCCCAATTCCTGTACTCAATACTCTGACCGATAAAGGAAAGCTTACCAAATGCCTTCTTCTCTATCATATCTATCTGCGATTCCACTTTCAAGGAGCTATGAACCTGTACTCCATGGTCTCTTTGTTCAGCAACACTCCCTCGGACCTTACCATTAAGTGTACAAGTCCTGCTAAGATTTGCTTTCCCAAAATGCAGCACCTCCCATTTATCTGAATTAAACTCCATCTGCCACTTCCCAGCCCATTGGCCCATCTGGTCCAGATCCTGTTGTAATCTGAGGTAACCCTCTTCGCTGTCCACTACACCTCCAATTTTGGTCTCATCTGCAAACCTAACTAACTGTACCTCTTATGCTCACATCCAAATCATTTATGTAAATGACGAAAAGTAGTGGACCCAACACCGATCCTTGTGGCACTCCACTGGTCACAGGCCTTCAGTCTGATAAACAACCCTCCACCACCACCCTCTGTCTTCTACCTTTGAGCCAGTTCTGTATCCAAATGGCTAGTTCTCCCTGTATTCCATGAGATCTAACTTTGCTAATCAGTCTCCCATGGGGAAACTTGTCGAACGCCTTACTGAGGTCTATTTAGATCACATCTACTGCTCTGCCCTCATCAATCTCCTTTGTTATTTCTTCAAAAAACCCAAGCAAGTTTGTGAGACATGATTTCCCACGCACAAAGCCATGTGACTATCCCAAATCAGTCCTTGCCTTTCCAAATACATGTACATCCTGTCCCTCAGGATTCCCTCCAACAACTTGCCCACTACTGAGGTCAGGCTCACTGGTCTATAGTTCCCTGGTTTGTCCTTACCACCCTTCTTAAACAGTGGCACCATGTTTGCCAACCTCCAGTCTTCCGGCACCTCACCTGTGACTATCGATGATACAAATATCTCAGCAAGAGACCCAGCAATCACTTCTCTAGCTTCCCACAGAGTTCTCGGGTACACCTGATCAGGTCCTGGGGATTTATCCACCTTTAACAGTTTCAAGACATCCAGCACTTCCTCCTCTGTAATCTGGACATTTTGCAAGATGTCACCATCTATTTCCCTATAGTCTATATCTTCCATATCCTCTTCCACAGTAAATACTGATGCAAAATATTCATTTAGTATCTCCCCCATTTTCTGTGGCTCTACACAAAGGCGGCCTTGCTGATCTTTGAGGAGCCCTATTCTCTCCCTAGTTACCCTTTTGTCCTTAATATATTTGTAAAACACCTTTGGATTCTCCTTAATTCTATTTGCCAAAGCTATCTCATGTCCCCGTTTTGCCCTCCTGATTTCCCTCTTAAGTATACTCCTACTTTCTTTATACTCTTCTAAGGATTCATTCGATCTATCCTGTCTGTACCTGACATATGCTTCCTTCTTTTTCTTAACCAAACCCTCAATTTCTTTAGTCATCCAGCGTTCCCTATAGTTACCAGCCTTCCCTTTCACCCTGACAGGAATATACTTTCTCTGGTTTCTTGTTATCTCATTTCTGAAGGCTTCCCATTTTCCAGCCGTCCCTTTACCTGCGAACATCTGCCTCCAATCAGCTTTTGAAAGTTCTGGCCTAATACCGTCAAAATTGGCCTTTCTCCAATTTAGAACTTCAACTTTTAGATCTGGTCTATCCTTTTCCATCTCTATTTTAAAACGAATAGAATTATGGTCGCTGGCCCCAAAGTGCTCCCCCACTGACACCTCAGTCACCTGCCCTGCCTTATTTCCCAAGGGTAGGTCAAGTTTTGCACCTTCTCTAGTCGGTATATCCACATACTGAATCAGAAAATTGTCTTGTACACAGTTAAGAAATTCCTCTCCATCTAAACCTTCAACACTATGGCAGCGCCAGTCGATGTTTGGAAAGTTAAAATCCCTGACCATAACCACCCTATTATTCTTACAGATAGCTGAGATCTCCTGACAAGTTTGTTTCTCAATTTCCCTCTGACTATTGGGGGGTCTATAATACAATCCCAATAAGGTGATCATCAATCATTCCCGGGATCATTCTCGTGAACCTTCTCTGAACACGCTCCGGGACCAGTCCATCCTTCCTGAGATATGGGGCCCAGAACTGTGCACAATCCTCCAAATGTGGTCTGACCAGAGCTTTATAGAGCTTCAGAAGTACATTCCTGCTTTGGTATTCAAGTCCTCTCAAAATAAATGCCATCATTGCATTTGCCGTCCTAATTACTGACTCAGCCTGCAAGTTTACCTGGCGAGAATCCTGGACTGAGAACTCCTGAGTCTTTCTGCACTTCAGACTTGTGAATTTTCGCCCCATTGAGAAAACAGTCCCTGCCTCTATTCTCTGTCCCAAAGTGCATGACCTCACACTTACCCACATTGTCCTCCATCTGCCGCTTCTATGCCCACTCGCCTCACCTATCCAAATCCTTCTGCCACTTCCCTGCCTCCTCAATGCTACCTGTCCCTCTCCCTCCCTTTGTATCATCTGCAAACTTAGCCAGAATGCCCTCAGTTTCTTCATCTCGATGGCTCATGTATAAAGTGAAAAGTTATAGTCCCAACACTGACCCTTGTGGAACACCACTTGTCACCAGCTGCTATCTTGAGAAGGATCCTTTTATCCCCCCGCTCTGCTTTCTGCCAGGCTTCTGTCTGTGCTAGCACCTTGCCTCCAACACCATGGGGCCCCTTATCTCACTCAGTAGCCCCCTGTGCGGCACCTTGTTAAAGGTCTCCTTGAAGTCCAGGTCGATAACATCCATTGGCACTCCTTGGTCTAACCTGCTCATTAATTCTTCAAAGGATTCGAGCAGATTTATCAGGGGTGACCTCACCCAGATGAAACCTGGCCCTATTTTCACTTCCAGCTTCCAAGAAATCGGAAACCTCAACCTGAACAATAGATTCCAGAACCTTACCCACGATTGAGGTTCGGCTAATAAGTCTGTAATTTTCTGTCTTTTGCCTTTTATAAATATGGATGTCATATTCGCGATTTTCCAATCCTCTTGGACCCTCCATGATTCTAGCAATTCCTGAAACACCATCATTAATGCATCTGCTATCTCTTCAGCTATCTCCCTCAGAACTCTGGGTGTAGTCCATCTGGGCCAGATGATTTACCCACCTTCAGGCCATTCAGTTTTTCTCACACCTGTTCCTTGGTGATGGCCACCATACTCCGCTCTGCGCCCTCACTCTCTTGAAGTTTTGGGATATTACTCATATCTTCCACCATGAAGACTGATGCAAAGTAATTATTCAGTTCTCAGCCATTTTCGTGTTTCCCTACAAATCTCTCTCCAACACCATTTTCCAGCGATCCAATGTCCACTTTTGACTCTCTTTTGGCCTTTACAAATCGAAAGAAATTATTACAGTCCTCCTTTATATTACTGGCGAGCTTCCCCTCATATTTAATCTTCTCCCTCCTTATTTCTTTATTGTCACCCTCTGTTGGTCTTTGTAAGCTTCCCAATCCTCTGGCTCCCCACTGCCCTTCCCCACATTACATGCTTTCTCTTTTGCTTTGATGCTATCACTGACTTCCCTGGTCAGCCATGATCGCCTCATCCTCCCTGTACCATGCTGCTTTTTCCTTGGGATGAATCTCTGCCGTGTCTCCTAAATTACTCCCAGAAACTCCTGCCATTGCTGTTCCACTGTCTTTCCTGCTAGGCTCCTTTCCCAGTCAATTCTACCCAGCTCCTCCCTCATGCCTCTGTAGTTGCCTTTATTCAGCTGTAATACAGTAATCTTTGATCCTATCTTCTCCTTCTCAAATTGCAGAGCAAATTGAATCATATTATGATCACTGCCTCCTCAGGGTAACGTCACCTGAAGCTCCCTTATCTAGTCTGCCTCATTACACAACACTAAATCCAGTATTGCCTGTTCCCTAATGGGCTCCACCACAAGCTGCTCCAAAAAGCCATCTCATAGACATTCCACAAATTCCTTTTCTTGCAATCCACTTCCAACCTGATTTTCCCAGTCCACCTGCATCTCGAAATCCCTCATGGTCACTGTAACCTCGCCTTTCCCATCTCCTGGTGTGTCTTACACCCCAACTCTGTTTGGACACCTGGACATAAGATTAGATTACTTACAGTGTGGAAACAGGCCCTTCGGCCCAACACCGACCCGCCGAAGCGCAACCCACCCGTACCCCTACATTTACCCCTTAACCTAACACTACGGGCAATTTAGCATGGCCAATTCACCTGACCCGCACATCTTTGGGACTGTGGGAGGAAACCGGAGCACCCGAAGGAAATCCACGCAGACACGGGGAGAATGTGCAAACTCCACACAGACAGTTACCTGAGGCGGGAATTGAACCTGGGTCTCTGGTGCTGTGAGGCAGCAGTGCTAACCACTGGGCCACCGGGCCGCCCACAACTCCAATTACATTTTTTTCTTGAACCTTTGCAGTTCCTCAACTCTCCCCCCACAGATTCTACACGATCTGACCCTCCTTGGTGTCTCACTAATTGATTTCATTTTGTTTCTGACTGATAAGGCTCACTGATTTCTCCACCCCCTCTGCCCAGCTGCCTATCTTTTCGAGAGGATGTATACCCTTGAATATTCAGCTCCCAGTCCTGAGCCCCTTGCTGTGATGTCCACCATGTCATAGCTGCCAATTTCGATCTGTGCTACAAGTTCAGTTACCTTATTCCTCACACAGCGTGCATTCAGATATAACCCCTTCAGTCCTGTATTAACCGTCCCCCTTCTCAATGTGATTTGTTCGTCCTTTGTGCTTGAGGTTTGACGGCTAACCCTTTCCATCCGCTCTCCTGTTTATGGCTCTCCTGAGTTTTGAACTCTGACCTCCTCCTTGAATTCAGGTTTCCGATTTCCCCAGAAGTGAACCTTCTGCCCTCCCTTCCCGCACACCCCTCCCATTCAGTTCCGAGCCCAAGCTCTGTGATTCACTCGGACCCGAATCCCATCGGAACAGGTCCATTGTTCCCCAGTGCCAATCTCCCCTGGATTTAAACCCATTTCTCCCCCAGCAATCTTGGACCCACGCATTGACCTGCTTAACCTTACTGACCCCTGTGCCAATGAGCTCGTGACTCAGGTCTGGAGATTATCTCCTTTCATGGTCCAGCCTTTTAGCCCAACTCTGACCTATTTCGAGTCCCTCAACTCTGCTCTCGTTTTACCTGCATCGTTGGTACCTACAGGGACCACGATCCCTGGATCTTTCCCTTCCCATTCCTCTGCAGCCCAGCTGAGACACCCTTGGAGGGGGGTCTCTCAATCCCGGTGACAGAGAATAGTCCCTACGCCTCGAATTATATTGCCCCCAATTTCAACTATGTTTCCTTTCTCTCCCTCCTCGTTGAGTGGCTCCCTGCGGTCAGTCAGCCCCCATCCTGCCTCCCATCCCTGTTCCCACCCCCTCGAAACTCTTGAACCTGTTGGAGAGGGGCTGAAACTCCTGCATCCCTCCCTCCTGGATCCCTCTCCCTGCCTCACTCACAGCCGCACCCTCCTGTGCAGAGGCCAGATTCGAGGGGGTAAGACATGGGGGGGTGCGAGGAGAGCCTGTGGCCTGAAACCCAGCGTCCAGGTAACCCTGCCCTCCCCTCCCTGAGGTGTGACAATGTTTGAAACCAGACTCCTGGCTCATTGACCGTGGAGAGCCACCTCCCTCCAGCGGGGAGATGGGTGAGACTGGGTTTGTCTCCTCCTGACCCAGCAGGGTGTGCGCTGACACAGCTTCCAGCTAACAACGTCGAATTGACTCCAATCACATTGTAACCCCCTACAGTTACGATCTCCAACCACTTCCTGACCCCTGTCCCGAGTTGCCCCTCAATCCCGAGGAGCACTGAATGAAGAGTGTCCCAGGCGGCGAGAGGGGTGTGGGAGAATCCCAGCAGATATTTGTCCCGGGATTTCACAACGAGCGGTGGTGGTTATCAGGGTTACAATATGCTGGAATAACTCCAGAGGTGTAACTGGGTGGTAAACGTCACACTGAACAGACACACAACTCGATTTCCCCCTGAGATATTCCTAATCGCCACCTACCTGTACTCTAATGGTGTAGTGACAGGTACCAGAGACAGACTGTCACGCTGTAGGGACATGGTGGGGGTCTGTGACGCTGTAGGTACGTGCTGTTGGAGTGTGTGGGGCTGTAGGTACGTGCTGTTGGAGTGTGTGGGGCTGTAGGTACGTGCTGTGGGAGTGTGTGGGGCTGTAGGTACGTGCTGTGGGAGTGTGTGGGGCTGTAGGTACGTGCTGTGGGAGTGTGTGGGGATGGAGGTACGTGCTGTGGGAGTGTGTGGGGCTGTAGGTACGTGCTGTGGGAGTGTGTGGGGCTGTAGGTACGTGCTGTGGGAGTGTGTGGGACTGTAGGTACGTGCTGTGGGAGTGTGTGACGCTGTAGGTACGTGCTGTGGGAGTGTGTGGGGCTGTAGGTACGTGCTGTGGGAGTGTGTGACACTGTAGGTACGTGCTGTGGGAGTGTGTGGGGATGGAGGTACGTGCTGTGGGAGTGTGTGAGGCTGTCGGTACGTGCTGTGGGAGTGTGTGGGGATGGAGGTACGTGCTGTGGGAGTGTGTGGGGCTGTAGGTACGTGCTGTGGGAGTGTGTGGGGCTGTAGGTACGTGCTGTGGGAGTGTGTGGGGCTGTAGGTACGTGCTGTGGGAGTGTGTGGGACTGTAGGTACGTGCTGTTGGAGTGTGTGACGCTGTAGGTACGTGCTGTGGGAGTGTGTGGGGCTGTAGGTACGTGCTGTGGGAGTGTGTGGGGCTGTAGGTACGTGCTGTGGGAGTGTGTGGGGCTGTAGGTACGTGCTGTGGGAGTGTGTGGGACTGTAGGTACGTGCTGTTGGAGTGTGTGACGCTGTAGGTACGTGCTGTGGGAGTGTGTGGGGCTGTAGGTACGTGCTGTGGGAGTGTGTGACACTGTAGGTACGTGCTGTGGGAGTGTGTGGGGATGGAGGTACGTGCTGTGGGAGTGTGTGGGACTGTAGGTACGTGCTGTGGGGATGTGTGGGGATGGAGGTACGTGCTGTGGGAGTGTGTGGGGCTGTAGGTACGTGCTGTGGGAGTGTGTGGGGCTGTAGGTACGTGCTGTGGGAGTGTGTGGGACTGTAGGTACGTGCTGTTGGAGTGTGTGACGCTGTAGGTACGTGCTGTGGGAGTGTGTGGGGCTGTAGGTACGTGCTGTGGGAGTGTGTGGGGATGGAGGTACGTGCTGTGGGAGTGTGTGGGGATGTCGGTACGTGCTGTTGGAGTGTGTGGGACTGTAGGTACGTGCTGTGGGGATGGAGGTACGTGCTGTGGGACCCTGCCCGCTGCCCTGACTGTAGTATGTGCTCTGTCCCACCCCAGACCTGGACTGCCCTGAGGAGCTGGACAGGAAGAGGATCTGCCGAATTATTTGCACCGAGTTCCCGCTGTACTTTGCCGTGGTGTCCCGGATCCGGCAGGACGTGGTCTGGATCGGCCCGGAGGGTGGTGTCCTCCACAGCACCGTTGTGCCCAACGTCCGTGCCACCTTCCCCGCCTCCGCTGTCATCAAGAAAGTTCGCCTCGGCCTCCAGGTCAGGCTGCAGGAGGGCAGCAGTGGGTCAGAGGTCGTGTATGGGACCGCGGGGGGGGGGCGTGGGTCAGAGGTCGTGTATCGGACCGCGGGGGGGAGTGGGTCAGAGGTCGTGTATCGGACCGCGGGGGGGAGTGGGTCAGAGGTCGTGTATCGGACCGCGGGGGGAGTGGGTCAGAGGTCGTGTATCAGACCGCAGGGGGAGTGGGTCAGAGGTCGGCTATCGGACCACGGGGGGAGTGGGTCAGAGGTCGGCTATCGGACCGCGGGGGGAGTGGGTCAGAGGTCGGCTATCGGACCGCGGTGGGAGTGGGTCAGAGGTCGTGTATCGGACCGCGGGGGGAGTGGGTCAGAGGTCGGCTATCGGACCGCGGTGGGAGTGGGTCAGAGGTCGTGTATCGGACCGCGGGGGGAGTGGGTCAGAGGTCGGCTATTGGACCGCGGGGGGAGTGGGTCAGAGTTCGTGTATCGGACCGCGGGGGGAGTGGGTCAGAGGTCGTGAATCGGACCGCGGGGGGAGTGGGTCAGAGGTCGTGTATCGGACCGCGGGCGGAGTGGGTCAGAGGTCGTGTATCGGACCGCGGGGGGAGTGGTTCAGAGGTCGGCTATCGGACCGCGGGGGTACGTGGGTCAGAGGTCGTGTATCGGACCGCAGGGGGGAGTGGGTCAGAGGTCGTGTATCGGACCGCAGGGGGGAGTGGGTCAGAGGTCGTGTATCGGACCGCGGGGGGAGTGGGTCAGAGGTCGTGTATCGGACCGCGGGGGGGAGTGGGTCAGAGGTCGTGTATCAGACCGCGGCGGGGGCGTGGGTCAGAGGTCGTGTTTCGGACCACGGAGGGGGCGTGGGTCAGAGGTCGGGTATCGGCCTGTCCCTGCCCTTGGCCAGTATCTGTGCTGGCCTTGGGTGAACGGTGACGGTACTCAATGCCGTGGCCTTTAGTGGGAGAGCGTTGCCCACCTCTCTGTCTCTGTCTCTCTGACCGTGACCGTGTCTGTGTATTCCAGGCCCAGCCCATCCCGGACGGGTTAGTGACCAAGCTGGTGGGGAACCAGGCCACGTTCAGCCCCATGGTGACGGTGGAGCCCAGGAGGCGGAAGTTCCACATCCCAATCGGGGTACAGATCCCACGGCCGCCATCCTGGCGGAGTAACCCACGGGATACCAGCCAGGGAGATGGCACCAGCCTCCGCCTGCTCTGCAGTGTCATCGGTCAGTCTCTGCCATTCCGATTGGGGTGGGGCAGGAGGGAGGGAGGGGGCACTCCCACAGCCCTACACCCCCCCCCGATACACACTCGCACACCCCCCCCACTCTCTCTCACTCTCACCCCCTCTCCCATTCACACCCACACTGACACTCTCACACAGACATGAACACACCGAGATACTCACACAGAGAGGGGGGTGGGGGTGAGTTTGGGTGAGGGGGGAGGTGTCTGGGTGAGCCCCAGCTGGATGTTGAATTGTTCTCCCTTGCCCACAGGCGGCACTGGCACTGCCCAGTGGGAAGACATCACCGGGACAACCAAGCTCACCCACGCGAACGACTGTGCCAACTTCACCACCAACGTATCTGCCAGGTAAGCAGCAAGGGCTCTCACACTCACTCTTACACACTCACTCTTACACACTCTCACAGAGTCACTCTCACTCTCACACTCTATCACACTCTCACTCTCACTCTCTCTCACTCACTCTCACTCTCTCACTCTCTCACTCTCTTACTCTCTCTCTCTCTCACTCACACACTCTCATTCTCTCACTTTCTCACTCTCTCACTGTCTCACACTCTCACACTCTCTCAATCACTCTCTCTCACTCTCTCAATCACTCTCTCACTCTCACTCTCACACACTCTCACACTCTCTCACTCTCTCACTTTCTCACTCTCTCACTGTCACACTCTCACACTCTCTCAATCACTCTCTCTCACTCTCACACACTCTCTCACTCTCTCACTTTCTCACTCTCAATCTCACTGTCACACACTCTCACTGTCTCAAACTCTCACACTCTCTCACTCTCTCACTCTCTCACTCTCACACTCTCACACTCTCACACTCTCACACTCTCACACTCTCACTGTCACACTCTCACACACTCACTCACTCTCACTCACAGTCACTCTCTCACTCTCACTCACACTCTCTCACTCACTCACACTCTCACACACACTCTCTCACACTCTCACACTCAGTCACTGCTGTTGGTGTGGTCTCTCCCACACCATCACCCCAATGTAACCTCCCCTCCCCCTGGGCCTGCTCAGCCAATCCGGATGACTCCGGAATCTCCTCCCCTTTTATGCCTCATCATCATGGAGTCAGACAGCACGGGAACAGACCCTTCAGCCCGACCAGTCCGTGCTGACCAGAATCCCAAACTAACCGAGTCCCACCGGCCTGCTCCTGGGCCATATCCCTCCAAACCCTTTCCTAAACGTCTTTCCAACATTGTAACTGGGCCCACAATCCCCCGCTCCCTCAGGAAGTTCAGTCCACACACAGACGCCCCCCACCCCTGTGGGAAAGAACAAAGTTACCCCCCGTCTATTGTTCAAGTCTTTCTCCTCTGACCTTACAAATGTACCCCCCAGGCTCGAAAACCAACCCCCCAACTCCCTCAGGAGAAGACAGCTGCCATTCCCCGTCATGATTTATCTCCGACGAAGTGGAAGGTTTCGGCCTGTCCAGCCTCCCCTGCAGAGCCCAAGCCCTCCATTCCCAGCGGCATTCTGGGAAATCTCTTTCCGAACGGCCCTCCTCCCTCCAACAGGGCGCCTGGAACTGCAGGCGGCATTCCAGAACAGGCCCCACCAGGCCTCAACGCTGTGTGGGATGGGGAGAGGGTTGTTGAAGGTGACCATTCCTTTGCCTTTTCTACCGCTCTCCCCCCCCCAAACCCGGAAGTGGCAGTGGGCAACCTCAGGTCCTGACGCCTCTCTGTGTCTCCCCCCCCCCCCCCCCCCCCCCCCCCCCCCCCCCCCCCACCCCTGCCCCCTGCCAGGTTCTGGTTGGCAGACTGCCCGCGGACAGCGGAAGCCGTGAACTTTGCCACCCAGCTCTACAACGAGCTCATGGCCGTGCCCTACATGGCCAAGTTTGTGGTCTTCGCCAAGATGCACGACGGGAAAGATGGCCGACTGCGCTGTTACTGCATGAGCGACGACAAGGTGGACAAGACCCTGGAGCAGCACGAGAACTTCGCCGAGGTGGCCCGAAGCCGGGACATCGAGGTTTGACCGTGGGGCTCGGTTCGTGGACCGTGGGAATCCCGATGGACCCCATTGGGCAACAGCAGGGCGGTTTATATTTATTGATTGGCGGGATGTGGACATCCATTGCCCATCCCTGATTACCCAGGGGGCATTGCAGAGTCCGCCATATTGCTGTGGGTCAGCATAGGTTGCCTTCCCTGACAATCGAGTCACGGTCGACCTTTGACTCTTTGTTCCAGTCCCTTTATTGTGTTCAATTCCCCGCGGCGGGACTTGAACCCGGGTCACCGGAACGTTAGCTCGGGCTGTGGGTCAACAGTCAGGCCGTAATGCCCCAAGGCCGTCCCATTCCCAGCGGCCTGTGGAATATCATGTGGGAAGACAGGAATTCACACACTGTCTAGGGAAGGGAGACTGGAACGTTAGTGAAATGGTGAGGGGTGGCGCAAGGCGTGGAGGGGCATTGGGATGAATGTGGACGGAAACCAGACCAGGAAAGGGAAGGCAACGTCCCAACTGCCATTCAGAAGCTCTGTGGTGCACTGGCCTTGCTTTCAAAAGGGGATAAAAGACAGCGGGTATTGGCCAGTCACCAGTCAGACCCAGGGCCGGAATATCCTGAGCGGGTTTTCGGGGCTCCGTATCTCCGGAAGGATAGATGGACGTCGGAGATGGTCCAGAGGTGATTCCCTTTGAACTGGGAACGCCGAGAGGCCACCTTCCTGAGGTGTACAAGGTTCTCAGAGGGGAGGTGATGGGGGGGAGAGATCGTTTCACGAGTCTGCAACCAGACGGTGCCATCTTAGAGGGAGGGGAGAGGAGGAGGGGGGGGCGGATGCTATCGAAGAGGAAGGTGAGGAGGGACCCCTTCTCTCTGAGGAGTTGGGGGAGAAGGAAATGGGAATGTTCGCTATCCTTTATTGCGAGGGGCTTTGGGGCTGGGCCATTCAGAGTGAGACGTTCAGAGTTTCAAATTGATCAGGGAATTGGAGGAGGTGGGTGAGGGGGGGGGAGGTTTCGGGGGGAAGGCGGGAGCTGAGGATGACCAGATCAGTCCCGTCCTCCGGGAGTGGGATAGGAGCACTCCGCTGGGCTGAGTGGTCTCCCCCACCCTCCTGGCTCCTCTGCTCTGACCAGGGGTGCCTTCAGAGATGGTGAGGATCCATTGGGTTCCGTCTGCGAAGGATGGGGGAGGAGGGTTTTATTTTTGTCGGTGGGCTCTGATCCGGGAGGCTTCCTGTTTTGATTTCCCGTTTTACCCGGGTGGTCACATGGACGCGCCCCGCGCCTCCGCTCGCTGTCCCGGACACCCCTCGGCGTGCATCCTCACCTCTCGGAGCAACCTCGTTCTCAGCAGCAACCCCCACCCCCAAAATACCGAGCGAGAAATCAGAGACCCGAGAAAGATGGACGCCTTGTTTCCCACCCCCCCCATGGCGCTGAGCAAGCCCTCAGCATTCCACCTTTGCTCACCCACGTTCACAGGCCCCCATCTTCCCAGGGTACATCACCGGCTGGTACGCCAACTCCCTCTGGCCAGGGGGGGACGGAAGGAATGGCAGAGGTGTGAACCCAGACCGTCACCCCAAACCAAGCACCCGCCCATCGGCTCCAGCGATACTCCCCACTGCCTCGGGAAAGCAGCCGATCTGATCAGGGCTCCCTCCCACCTCCCACCGCCCCCCCCCAGTTATAGTCCCTTCGAGAGAGAGCGAGGACCATTGAGTCAGACAGCACAGAAACAGACCCTTCCCTCCAACCTGTCCGTGCCGAGACACATCTCCGATATAAATCCGGTCCCATTTGCCAACACTGTCCCTCTGAAAGCTCCCGCTCCCGCACCCAACCAGATACCCTCCGAATACTGTGTTTGTCCCAGCCTCCACCACACACACACGCACACAGACACAGGCGCACACAGACACAGGTGTACGCACGCGCACACAGGCGCGCGCACACACATGCATACACATATAGACACATGCACCCACACACACATGCCACATGCTCGCACGCATGCAGACACATGCACATACAGACACACAGGCACATGCATACTCAGACATGCACACATGGACACACAGATGCACGCGCCCAGACACACACACACATGCATACACACAGACGCATGCGCACGCAGACACGCGCACATCCACACAGACACGCGCACACAGACACAAACACACACACACACAAGTGCACATGCACAAACACACACCGGCACGCACACACGTGCACACATGCATGTGCACAGACACACACCGACACGCACACATACACGCATATACACAGACACAAGCACCCACACATGCACGCACACTCATGGCACATGCACGCGCGCACACAGATACGCGCACATGCACATGTGCACACAGACACATGGGCACACACACAGATGTATGCGCAGACACAGACATGTGCATGCATATAGAGACACGCGCACACAGACACACTCGTGCGCACACACACGCAAATGCACAGACACATGCGCGCAGACATGCACGCATAAACTTGCCACATGCACGCGCATGCACAGACACACGTGCGCATGCGCACACAGACACGCACACAAACACACGGACACGTGCGCACATGGACATGTACAGACACACGCATAGACACATGCACGCATGCACAGTCACACGCACACTCATACACACAGACATGCGCGCATGCCGCAGGCACACACAGACATGCGCACAGACGCGCATGCACAGACACGTGCACGCACACAGACACACGCATGCACAGACACACGTGCATGCACAGACACACGTGCACACACAGACATGCACACGCTTAGACACGTACGCACAGACACACATGCACACGTATACATGCATGTGCACAGAAACACAGATGCGCACACGCACGCAGGCACACAGACATGTGCACACATCCATGTACACACGTGCACACACATGTACACACACGTGTACACACAGACACACACGTGTGCACGCACGTGTGCACACTGACACACGCTATCACTCACACACACAGAGACAGACACACACAGGGTCACACACTACCCACTGTGCCAAAGAGCAGACCCCTTCCCCCAGGTCCCCTCTCGTTACCCCAGCATGCTGCGTACGGTCTGATGGCAAAACCAACCTTCTCCCTGTCCCACGTGACAGCGATCACTCAGATTAAAGCCGTGTGTGTGCGTGTGTGTGTGTATGTGTGTGCGTGTGTGTGTGTGTGTGTGTGAGAGAGAGAGAATGTTTGAGCTGGTGTCTGAGTGAGCCATGCCCTTGGAGAGAGCTCTCTGGAGGGGGACAGCTCCCTGCTTTCTCCAAGCCGGATCCCACGGGATCCGTTTCACACGGGGAACCGGGGGGAAAGCTGGCTGTTGATGGGAATGTGCTCCGACCCTGGTAAATGCCGAGTCCGGACCCGTCTCACCTTCCTGTTGTGCCCGTGGGACGGTGTGCCCTTTCACCTTACTCTCCCCCCCTCTCTTGCCCGCAGGTCCTGGAAGGAACGCCGCTGTATGTGGAATGTTCCGGCAACATCGCGCCCGTCAGGAAGACGGGTCAGCAGCGCTGCCTCACCTTCCGTTCCTTCAGGGAGAACCGCATTCCCATCGCTGTCAAGGTCAGTGCCCGGGGTCGGACGGGGGGTGGAGCCGGGGTCAGACGGGATGGGGGCTGGCATTCCTGAAAGGAGCTGGGGAACGGGGCTGTGATCCCATCGAGCGTTCGGTGGGACCCGACGCTGGAGTTGACACCCCCTTCTCTCTGACCAGCCCCACTCCCCCCAAGAGTTTTCCCCCAAAGTGAGGATGCGGGGTGAGACCGGGTCCGTACTCTTTTCCCCACCCACCCCCCCGGGGGTTTCCTGAGGATTGGAAGTTCTGAGCACAGGGTCAAAGTGTGGACAGTGTCTCACTCCTGCCCCACCCGGGACTTGGCTGGTGGTTGCAGGGGAGAGTGCAGGGAGTGGGAGGTATCCTCACGATCACAGGCTAAGCATAGGGAATGCCCTGGGTGAGCAGGGACCCCCTGGGTGAGCAGGGACCCCCTGGGTGAGCGGGGACCCCCTGGGTGAGCGGGGACCCCCTGGGTGTGCAGGGACCCCCTGGGTGAGCGGGGACCCCCTGGGTGTGCAGGGACCCCGTGGTGACTGGCTGTTTCCTCTTGTCTAGGTGCGGGACATTAACAAGGAGCCCACGGGTCATATCTCCTTCCTACGCAAACCAACAAAATACGAAGACATCCAGCAAGTCATCTGTAACCTGAACATCACCATGCCACTGTGTTCAAAGGTAACATCACACACACACACACTCGCACACTCACACCCGCACACACACCCCCGCACACACACCCCCGCACACACACACAGTCACTCACACACTCACACACACACACACACACACACACACACAGATACAAACAGACACAGACATATACACACAAACACAGGCACACGCACACAGACAGATGCACACAGACACACACGTGTACACACGTGCACACACACACACGCACTCTCACTCACACACACAGATACAAACAGACACAGATATACACACACAAACACAGACAGACGCACAGACACAGACACACGCACACACAGAAACACCGACGCACGCGCGCACACAGACACACCGATATAGATACACTCACCCACAGACACAGAAACACACGCACACTGACACACACTCAGACACATGCACACGCACTCAGACACACTCACACACGGACACACGCACACAGACACACCCCCGCAGACAGTCAAAGGCACAAACACATTCACACACGGACATACACACACACACACACACACACACACACACACACATGGGTCATCCCCACAACTCCTAACTTCTGCCTGTTCCCATCTCCGTGTCTCCCCCCCCCCCTTCCCAGTTTTCCCTGTTCCCCAATTCCCTCTTCCCGCCCATTCCCCCGGTGCCTCCTCCACCCCATGCCCCCCCGCGCTGTCACTCCCACGGTGCCTGGCTGTGAGTGTGCTCTGATGGGTCTCTCTCTCTCTCTCTCTCTCTCTCTGTGCTGACAGGTGGAAGGCAGTGAGGATCGGCGACGGAACCTGATTCCCCTCGCACTGCGGGAACGATACAGCACACTGCCTGAGCTGGCCATGGGTACGCCCGCCTCCCCTCCCTCTCTCTAACCTCGGTCTTGGTCTGATGCACTTGGTCTAACGACTTGGCTTGGATAAAACACACCTAACCTTTCCACACCATCGTGAAACTACAGACAGAATGCAGAGAAAATTGAAATAACAACTGTATGGCAATACTATAAAGCAGTAATTTTTCTCTATATAGCAATATCCCATGGACACACCCTTGGCAGAGGCAAATTCAGTGAAATAGATTGTTTCATGTCCAGATTTAAGACCCTGGCAACTGCTGGAAGCTAAAACTAAAACTCCTGGTTCCCACCCATTCAGGCTGCTTCTATTGTTCGGAGTCTGTAAGTGAGCTGGAAGGTTTGGTTTCAGACGTTTCGTCACCATGACTTGGCGACATCATGGGCGAGAGTGTCCAATGGGATGTCTGCTTGTTTGAGTTTGATTCCGAGAAGTTGGTGGATCGTGCCTACCGGGTACCCATTTTGAAAACGTTTTACCGATATTGTCCTTCTGCTGTTTGTAGTTCGTGGGTGCTGCAGTGTGGTGGGGAGTCCCGAGCCAGCGTCTACTGCTCAAATAACGCACACAGACCAAATCCTTCACTTCAGAAGCAATCACCCCAACACCCAGAAACGGAACTGCATCAAGACCTAAAGGAAGGATGTTGTGAAACTTGAAAGGGTTCAGTAAAGATTTACAAGGATGTTGCCAGGGTTGGAGAATCTGAGCTACAGGGAGAGGCTGAACAGGCTGGGGCTGTTTTCCCTGGAGCATCGGAGGCTGAGGGGTGACCTTATCGAGGTTTACAAAATTATGAGGGGCTTGGATAGGGTAAAGAGGCAAAGTCTTTTCCCTGGGATGGGGGAGTCTAGAACTAGAGGGGCATAGGTTTAGGGTGAGAGGGGAAAGATATAAAAGAGACCTAAGGGGCAGCTTTTTCAGAGGGTGGTACGTGTGTGGAATGAGCTGCCAGAGGAAGTGGTGGAGGCTGGTACATTGCAACATTTAAGAGGCATTTGGTTGGGGATATGAATAGGAAGGGTTTGGAGGGATATGGGCTGGGTGCTGGCAGGTGGGACGAGATTGGGTTGAGATATCGGGTTGGACCGAAGGGTCTGTTTCCGTGCTGGCCCATCTCCATGACTCGATTCCAATGAGCTTCCACCACACCGCAACACCCAAGAACTACAAACAGCAGAAGGACGATATCGGTCCAACGTTTTCAAGAAAAGAAATGGGTGCCCGGTCGACACGATCCACCCGTTCCTCAGAAACAATCCCAAACAAACTGACACAACGCAACCAAAAACTTGAGCCACATCACGTTAGGCCAAAGACGTCTCAGAAATGACCTCCGGACGCCCCAGACCCCTTGGCATCATGGTAGCCCACAAACCCACTGACTCATGAAGCTAAAAGATCCATTAGATACCACCAACAAATTAAATCTCATTTCCAAGATCCCATGGAAGAACTGGGGGAAAAAAAATACCTTGGACAAACGAGCTCATAACTTGCCGCCAGGATACATCAACACCAATTGGCCACCAAAAGACATGACCCGCTCTCACTGGTTTCCATGGATACAGACAAAGGAGAAGACCACTTGGAATGGGGCAACGCACACATCCTGGGGCAGGCGAAACAAAGACACGCCCGGGAACTCTTCGAGGCATGGCATTCTCGCCAGAACTCCATCGATAAACAACACATCGACTCAGATCCCATCTGCCTTCCCTTGAAAAGACCGAACAGGAAGTGACGTCGTACATCTGAAGAAACCGGGACCGATAGACGCAGAGAGATGGGTCATCCCGCCAGTGATGATGTTATTCCCGCTATGGTGACGAAACGTCTGAAAACATACCTTCCAGCCCAGCGAGCTGACTGACAGACTTGGGGTCACCCTGAGCTGCAAGTCTTCTCAAACACATCTTGTCCTAGCTTTTAACCGAGAGCGCCAAGCCGCTGGACTCTGAGCAGACAGCTCAAATGGAAGATTAGAACACTTGCCCTCGGAACAAATCCCCCCCGTGCCCCAGCCCACTCAGAGAAGGTGCAGAAATGTTCTTTTCCCTTCCCTTTCTCTCTCTCTCTCTCTCCTTCATGTCCCAACCATCTCTCCCTCCTGTTTCACGTGGGCAATCTATTCGGCACCAAGCCAGACTCCCCTGCTCCCCGCCTCAAAATATTCTTGGACCGAAGCCCAGGCACGAACTTTTCCCTCATTTCCAGGCTGACGCGATGTGGTGTTCCAGGGACAGTGCAGCTGGTCAAAACCACTCGGCTTTAAGCAAAACAGAATTTTATTCACACACATCCCACTCGAAACGTGAACAAAAGCAAATGGAATTTCGACTAACATACCTCTTGGAAAACTGAATAGGACCTGAGACAGGAATTTGGCTAATTCGATTAGATTCCCTACAGTGTGGAAACAGGCCCTTCGGCCCGACCAGTCCATACCGACCCTCCGAATAGTAACCCACCCAGACCCACTTCCCTCTGACTAATGCACTTAACACTACGGGCTTCTCACACTCGAATGAACTGTTCCAATCCGGTAACACCCCTTCAACGCGCCCCTCGGTAAATCCAAACGCTGATTTTTACAGGCAAGATATAAAAGGTAAAAGCAATGACTGCAGATGCTGGAAACCAGATTCTGGATCAGTGGTGCTGGAAGAGCACAGCAGTTCAGGCAGCATCCGAGGAGCAGGAAAATCGACGTTTCGGGCGAAAGCCCTTCGTCAGGAATTCCTGCCCGAAACGTCGATTTCACTGCTCCTCGGATGCTGCCTGAACTGCCGTGCTTTTCCAGCGCCACTAATCCAGAAAGAGGGAACTGTATCCAGAAGAGGGATTTCGGAGGGATCCGTCACTGGGAGTTTGTGACTCCCCCCCCCCCCCCCCCCCCACACCCGGACTCTCACATCGGCTGCAGCTACAATGAGCTCAAAATGACCTGGACTGGGAGAGTGACCGCTCCCCTTCCCACGTTAAACTGGACATCTCGGCCCCTCCTGCTTTTACAACCTCTCTGCAAAACTGGGAGGTGACCGTGTCGGACTGGGAGAGGGGGTGGGACAAAGTTAAAACATCACCCAGCGCCAGGTTATAGTCCAACAGGTTTAATTGGAAGCACACTAGCTTTCGGAGCGTCGCTCCTCCATCAGGTGGCTGTGGAGGGTCAGATCATCGCTCTGAATTCTGTGTCTTATGATCCTATCCTCCACAAGCACCTGATGAAGGAGCGTCGCTCCGAAAGCTAGTGTGCTTCCAAATAAACCCTGTAATTCGGGGTTGTGTGTGGCTGTGCAGTCTCTTACCAAACAGCCACACACCGAATAACCTTTGGAAAGTGCCGGCGTTGCCACTCGTGAGGCAGATGGACCGAGCTGCTGTGTGGGATATGCTGACTCCGCGCCCTGTTCCACAGGCCACTTCCACACACCAATCACCGTCCGGCAGCACTCTGGCCGACCCGGCAGCTTCCGGAATCCTGGCTGGGGAGGGGGGCAGGATCCCAGGAATTGCCGAGGCGTTGTGGGAGCTGGGTGAGTGAGGCGGGACGGAGCTCTCCGGTGGGGGAGCTGTCACCTCCGTGACTCCCTGAGCTGCCGCAGTGAGGTGGGGTGAAACAGCGCCGCTCGGGATCTCCTCTCACGGCCTGTGTTTGGATCTGTTCCAGCCTCTCTGAGTGCCCGGGAACGGGCTGAACTGAAGATGTCCCTGATCGCTGAACAGCTCGGGCTCAGCTGGGCTGGTAAGTTTCCCCCACCCTGGGGCTCTGTGTGTGTGTCTGTGTCTGTGTGAGTGTGTGTGTGTGTGTGTGTGTGTGTGCGCGTGCGCGCGCGGGTCTGTCTCTGTGTGTGTGTGTGCGCATGCGTGTGTGTCTGTCTCTGTGTGAGTGTGTATGTGTGTGTGTATGTGTGTGAGTATGTGTGTGTGTGTGTCTGTCTGTGTGTGAGTGTGTGTGTCTGTCTCTGTGTGAGTGTGTGTGTGTGCGCGTGTCTGTCTCTGTGTGTGAGTGTGTGTGTGTGCGCGCGCGCGTGTCTGTCTCTGTGTGTGTGTGTGTGTGGGCGTGCGTGTGTGTCTGTCTCTGTGTGAGTGTGTATGTGTGTGTGTATGTGTGTGAGTATGTGTGTGTGTGTGTCTGTCTGTGTGTGAGTGTGTGTGTCTGTCTCTGTGTGTGTGTGTCTGTCTCTGTGTGTGTGTGTGTGTGTGAGTGAGTGTGTGTGTCTGTCTCTGTGTGTGTGTGTGCACGTGTGAGTGTGTGTGTGGGCGTGCATGTGTGTCTGTCTCTGTGTGTGTGTGTGTGTGTGTGTGTGTGAGAGTGAGTGTGTGTGTCTGTGTGTGCGTGTGCGTGCGTGTGAGAAAGAGAGAGAGAGAGATAGGCAGAGAGAAAGAAAGAGAGAGAGAGCCCTACACACAGACAGAGAGAGTGTGTGTGAGAGAGAGAGAAAGAGAGAGACACAGAGAGAGAGATAGACAGAGAAAGAACGAGTGAGCCCTCCACACAGACACTGAGAGAGTGAGTGAGACTGTGTGTGTGTGTGAGGGAGAGAGAGATTGGTCCTTCCACATCCAGTGTTGTGTCAGAAGTTTTCTCCCTCAGTTGAGGGAGATACGTTGTTGGGGGGGGGGGGGGGGGGGGGGGGGGGGGGAGAGGGGGGTTGGGAAGGTGGGGGACAGGAGGCCATTACCTTTGGCTCAGAGCCAGCCCCAGTGGTCACTCACGACGCAGCCTCTGGCCCTCAGCCTCTCCCGCAGCGACGGCTCTGAGCCTGTGGAGGTAGGCCCTGGGTTGGCGCTCGGCCTGTTGTGCCTCTCGCCCGTCCTCTCTAACCTCCCGTCCTTGTTCTCTCCCCCCACCCCGTCTCCCCCCTCCCCCCTCCCTCCCACCACCTTGTTTGCAGAGTTGGCGAGGGAGCTGCAGTTCTCCATCGATGACATCAACAAGATCCGGGTGGAGAATCCCAACTCGCTGCTGGAGCAGAGTGCCGCTCTCCTCAACCTGTGGGTCAGCCACGAGGGCAAGAACGCCAGGAGTAGGTACCCGCGGCACACCCCCCTGCCCGGGCATGGAGACGCATGGGACTGGCCTGCGCCAACCTCCTCACTATTCCAACCCCCATTTCCCAGCCACTGCTGCCCTATAGCCTTGGCATCATGGGTGCCCCCCTATCTTATCAATATGAGGAGACTTCCTCTCTCTCTCTCTCTTTGACTCCCCCCTTCCCTCCCACCCTAACAGGCCCAGATTTCCTCATCGGTCCCTGGGTGAAAACTGGTTTCCCCTCACACTCCCCCCACTCCCTCCTCTTGCCCCTCCACCCCCACCTCCCCTGGTTCGCGATCCCACCACCCGGGGGGAAACGTTTCTCCGTGTCCTGTCTACCCCATCGATCCCCCTCTCCATCTCAGTCACGTTCCCCCTCTCTCTCTCTCTCCATCTTCTCCACTCTGAGGAAAGCAGGCCTCCCGGTCTGTCCCAATCTCTCTCCCAGAACTGAAACGCTCCAGTGCCCCCCCCCCCCCCCGCAATGAGGCACCATCCTGGTAAATCTGCCCCCTCCCCCCATCTCCCAGTGCTATCCCATCCCTCCGACAATGTGGGTGCCTGAACTGTCCATAATACCCTCGCTGTTCCCAGACACACCCTCCCTGCTCTTGAACAGGACGTTAATGAAGGCAAGTATCCCATCATCCTCCTGAACCACTTTCTCCCTCCGACCTCACCCCACCCCGGACTGTCCCGTCACTTGAAGGGGCTGGTGGACATGTACAACGACACTCCCCAGGGTCCGAGCATCCATCCCCTACTCCCACACCTTGCCCATCCCAGCCAAGTGCATCACCTCCCTCCTGAGCTAAGGAGGAAGTCCGACCCTCTCTCGGTCGAACTCTGTTAGCCAGAGACCAGGCCGGGGCCGGGTACACCTCTCCCACCCAAACCATTGCCCCAATCAGCTCCGAACGCACCCTCGCCCGCGGTGTCACCGAGACGTCCAGCACGGAAACAGACCCTTCGGCCCAACCCGTCCAGGTTGGCCTGGACATCCTGACCCAAATGGGTGGCACGGTGGCTCAGTGGTGAACGCTGCTGCCTCACGCCAACGGGGACCCGGGTTCGATTCCGGCCTCGGGTGTCAGGGAGTCCTCCCTGATGCCCCACCCCACAGCAACAACTCCCTCCCTCAGGGCTTTCCAGTCGCACAAACCTAGCCGCCTCCTCGCTCCCACACCCCCACCCTCCCCCACACGCCGATATTTCGAGACGAGAGCGAAAACGGAACGCTCCGAAAGCGTCCGATCCCGGAAGACGTTGGGGGGGGGACCGTGATAGAGTTGGCCACCTGCTTCTCCATCGAGTCGTTTCTCCCCAAAGAGAGGAAGGCTTTTGTTGGAGGGGAGCGGGGTGGGGGGAATGTGAGACGTGGTTTGCCCCTCACAGTGTTGACCGCGACAGCGAACCAGGTGGGGGTGTGGCGGGGAGGGGGCGAGACCAGCCACCGTGCTGCCCAATTGGCCATGTCCCCCCACTGTGATAAGTGGGGGCAGCGCAGGACGATTCCGCTCGCACCCGCCCACCCCCCTCCCTCCCTCCCATGGGCAGCGATGAGGCTTGAACTCTCCCAACGCCCGTCCCATGGATGGTGGGGGCACACGGGCCTGAGCGCGCAGAGACCGTCCAGCCCTGACGGGAGAGGCAGGCCAGGGCGGAGACCCTCGGGGAGTTGGAAGGGGCACTGCTCAGGATCGCGAGGGGCGGGGGGGCTGCTCCGAGTTACCAAGGACAGGGGCACGTTCTGCGTGGCGCAGTCGGATCGTGCCGTGCGGCGTCCATTTTGGGGTCAGAGGACGAGGGAGCTAAACATTCCCACCGGAGAGGAAATGCGCAGACAGCGAGGTGGTGTCAGACTCCCGGGGAGAAGGTCCCGAAACCTGGACACACTGCCGTTGTTAGAGTACTGAATGGACTCAACAACTCTCAACATTGCCCCCGGATCTGTGTTCTTATTTTTGGCCGCTGTTGACCTGTTATTTACTCTCGATGCTGGTTAACTCTGTGATCAATAAATCCAATTCAGGTGTGAAATCTGAAGGGGTCCGTCCAGCAGTGGGGGATTGGGGGGGGACGGGGAGAGGGTTCCTGACCCTGTCGGTGTATGTGTTTAAGCTTCTGTCTCTCCTGCCTGACGGAAGGGGTTATAACGGTGGGGTGGGTGGGAGGGAGCCCTGATCAGATCGGCTGCTTTCCCGAGTGGGGAGTATCGGTGGAGCCAATGGGCGGGTGCTTGCTTTGGGGTGACTGTCTGGGTTCACACCTCTGCCGTTTCTTCCGTTCCCCCCCTGGGCAGAGGGAGTGGGCATACCAGCCGGCGATGTACCCTGGGAGGATGGGGGCAGCTGGCGAGGGTAGGTATGGGCGTGCCGAACGTCCTCCGCGTCCTGAGGGAGGGCATCAGGGATGTGGGGTGTCCCTGGCTGATATCTGTCAACTCCCGGGGTGACCAGGAAGAGTTGAGGTGCTGCGGTAGGGTCAGCGTGGAATATCCTCAGCTGCCCCACCTCGCCATCTCTGAGCAGAGGGCAAGGGCTGAGCAGTCCCTCCTGTCCATTGAGTGACCCGCTGTTTTCTCTCTCTGTCTCTCTCTCTCTCTGGCCCAGTGGAGAGTTTGCACGTCGCTCTGAAGAAAATCCAACGCAACGACATCGTGAGTCTGCTGGAGGGCACCAGCCAGGACGGGCAGAGCCTGAAGAGCAAGAGGAGGCAGGGGGAGAGGGATCACAGCCTGTCACCGACCGTCAATGGTAAGCAGTGACCCACACCCCACCAAACACCGTCTGGGAACTCGGATCCCAGCATCCGCGCGGACTCTCCGAGTCTCCCCGGCTGGGGAAGGGAGCGCAGTGTAACCCGCAGGCGGCCGGTCGCTCCTCGCTCAACACGTCGGCATTGCCGGCAATTCACCGCGACAAGCAGCACTGAGGCACGGCGGCTCAGGGCTTAGCACCACTGCCTCACGGGGACCCGGGTTCGATCCCCACCCTCGGGTGACTGTCTGGGTGTGGAGTTTGCACATTCTCCCCACCCCGTGTCTGCGTGGGTTTCCTCCCCCAGTCCTCAGGGATGTGCAGGTTAGGGTGGATTGGCCATGGGAAATTACCCATAGTGCTCAGGGATGTGCAGGTTAGGGTGGATTGGCCGTGCTAAATTACCCATAGTGCTCAGGGATGTGCAGGTTCGGGTGGATTGGCCATGGGAAATTACCCATAGTGCTCAGGGATGTGCAGGTTAGGGTGGATTGGCCATGCTAAATTACCCATAGTGCTCAGGGATGTGCAGGTTAGGGTGGATTGGCCATGCTAAATTACCCACAGTGCTCAGGGATGTGCAGGTTAGGATGGATTGGCCGTGCTAAATTACCCATAGTGCTCAGGGATGTGCAGGTTAGGGTGGATTGGCCGTGCTAAATTACCCAGTGTTCAGGGATGTGCAGGTTAGGGTGGATTGGCCGTGCTAAATTACCCATAGTGCTCAGGGATGTGCAGGTTAGGGTGGATTGGCCGTGCTAAATTACCCATAGTGCTCAGGGATGTGCAGGTTAGGGTGGATTGGCCGTGCTAAATTACCCATCGTGCTCAGGGATGTGAAGGTTAGAGTGGATTGGCCGTGTTAAATTACCCATAGTGCTCAGGGATGTGCAGGTTCGGGTGGATTGGCCGTGCTAAATTACCCATAGTGCTCAGGGATGTGCAGGTTAGGGTGGATTGGCCATGCTAAATTACCCACAGTGTTCAGGGATGTGCAGGTTAGGGTGGATTGGCCGTGCTAAATTACCCATCGTGCTCAGGGATGTGAAGGTTAGAGTGGATTGGCCGTGTTAAATTACCCATAGTGCTCAGGGATGTGCAGGTTAGGGTGGATTGGCCGTGCTAAATTACCCATAGTGCTCAGGGATGTGCAGGTTAGGGTGGATTGGCCGTGCTAAATTACCCATCGTGCTCAGGGATGTGAAGGTTAGAGTGGATTGGCCGTGTTAAATTACCCATAGTGCTCAGGGATGTGCAGGTTAGGGTGGATTGGCCATGCTAAATTACCCATAGTGCTCAGGGATGTGCAGGTTAGGGTGGATTGGCCACGCTAAATTACCCATAATGTTCAGGGATGAGCAGGTTAGGGTGGATTGGCCACGCTAAATTACCCATAGTGCTCAGGGATGTGCAGGTGAGGGTGGATTGGCCGTGCTAAATTACCCATAGTGCTCAGGGATGTGCAGGTGAGGGTGGATTGGCCATGCTAAATTACCCATAGTGCTCAGGGATGTGCAGGTTTGGGTGGATTGGCCGTGCTAAATTACCCATAGTGCTCAGGGATGTGCAGGTTAGGGTGGATTGGCCGTGCTAAATTACCCATAGTGCTCAGGGATGTGCAGGTTAGAGTGGATTGGCTGTGTGAAATTACCCATAGTGCCGAGGGATATGTAGGTTAGGGTGGATTGGTCATGGGGAATGCTGGGTAGAAGGATCAGTCTGGATGGATGCCCTTCAGAGGGGCGGTATGGTCTTGATGGACCGAACGGCCTGCCCCCACACCACCAGGGGGTTCCCTGAAGCAGCGGTGCCCACCAGCGGCGGTGCAGCGTTTCAGGGCCCATGCTGGCCCCTGCTCGGTGTCATACAGAGCCGCTAGCTGCGTCCCAACCCAATCCTGAGATTTCCACCCCCTTGGGCGTACCCAGCCCACAGCCCGCCCTCGATAATCGCCTACCTTGTCGCCTCTTCCTGTCTGTGGCCGCAGTTAACCCCAGCTCCCAGGAACTGGTGAAACCGGATCCCTCGGTCCAGGAAACCGTGCCCGCTCGGTGGGTGGGTGACATTCAGGGAAAAGCCATGGTGTTGACCGTGTTTGCAGTGGGTGGGGGAGGAGGCATTGTGCAGCAACTGACCTTTGACCGTTTGCGACTGCAAGCCGTTGGGAGATGGGTGCCCTCTGAACTGCTCCCTGTCCTGCCAACTCAATGGGACTGCCCCTCCAGCACTGCCCGCCCCCAAGGCGCTCCCTCAGTGCCTCGGGGAGACGAGGCCTGAAAGTTGTGCGCCCATGCCGCCGGCCGAGATGGGTCTGTGCCAGCCGTCTGAAACTCTGACCTCGGATGCCCTCGCCTTGCGCCATTCCCCTTGGCTCTGCATGCTGACCGTCCTGCCCCTCTGCATCCGGGTCGCGTTTCCCCAGGGAAATCATGGAGGGCCGGGTCAGGCTCCCAGACAGAGCGGGCGGTGTCAAGAAATCTCCAAGTCTCTCCGGAGGTTTTCCGTGTCCAGTCCCATCCACGGGAGCTGGTTGGCACTGCCGACTTGGATGGGTGGTGTACACCTGACCAGCTGCCCCCTGTCCCTTGGGGGCGTGGTAGCGTCCCTGCCTTTGAGCCAGGAAGGCTGCCTTCAAGTCCCGCCAGCTCCTGAGGGTGTTCAATGCCACCCTCTGGACGGAGAGGTGCCTCTCTGTCCATCCCTCGCTCCCTCGCTCTGTTGGGTCTCAGTGGCTGTTTGGTGAGGGGAACAGGGATCAAGTTCCCGACTGGAACAGCTCATCCCTCCCAGCGTCCAGTCCCCACGAGACTCCATCCCCCTGGGCCTTCCCCGAGGAGGGGGGGAAAACAAACGACACCAACTCGCCCCCCCTGGGCCGGGCTGAGGGGACAGAAAGTTCGGGATGAGGCCGGGAACGCTCGCTGTGAGAGGCAGGGGAGGGAAAGTGTCCACCACGTTGGTCTGGAGTTACGTGTAGGCCCAAGACCAGGCGAGGATGGCCGTCCCCTTCCCTGAAGGGCGTGAGTGAACAATCAGCAACGGATTCCCGCTCACCATCCGACTCCTAATTCGGGAATTGCATTTTGTTGCGTTCGAACTCCCTGGCGGGATTTGAACCCTGCTCCCGGTTGACAGTTCACCCTCGCCAACTGTTGGGCAGGCAGTCGAGGGGCAGGGAGCTGCCCGGGGCCATTCAGTTGGGTCTGGGGGCCCTCGGTGCCAGTGTATGGTCAGGAAGGAGGGGAGGGAGCTCGGATCGAGTCGGGATCAGGTCGAGGGAAGGTGGGATTGGAGCAGGGCCAGCGTGGGATCCAGAGAGGTGCGGCCGAGGTCGGAGTTCAGGCCGTCGGGGAAGTGGGGGGAGGGGCGGTGGTTAGGAAATGGGGGTTTATTTCACCCGTTACCGGACCGCCAATCACCGGCCTGCTCGGAGGCGGTCACCCATGCACCTCCCTTCCCCCCACCAACCGCGGGGCAGATGGCGCCGTGTTGGCATCAGGCCTCAGGCTGGGCCCACTCTGGGATCCTCCACCGTGCGGAGGTCAGGAAAGGGGGCGCGAGCCTTGCTCCCCCACTTCCCCATCCGCAACGGATTCAACCCCGCCCCCCCCTTCCCCCGTCCGCCCCAATCCTCTCCATCGTCTCCCTGAGGAACGTTCCGGGCACGTGGCGCATGTAGGCTGGAGGACGCGCCGGAGAATGAGCACTGCTTTGCATGTTCGCTGAAGGCCGCTTTGGGATGAACGCCATTGGGAGACAGCGGGGGGTGGGGGAAAGGTGTTACTTTGCCGATGTTTGACGGTACACCCCCTCCCCACACCCCGGTATCGACAGAGAGCTCCAATGGGCCGCCTGAACGTGGTGGGAATTCTCCATTTTGGTGTTGGAACGCCCACTGAGGGATTGGCTCCTGGTTCACACCCCACCCCCCTCCTCCTCTTACCCTCCGCTGGGGCTTTGGGGAAGTGACTGCCTCACTCCTGCCCGGCGCCGTGGCAACAAAGCAGCCTGCATTCCATAGCTTACCCCTCCCCCCGCCCGCGCGGCGAGGGGTGGCGGGTTTTGGGAGCCGCCATGTCTTCCGAATTAGGTGGGGAATGCCGGCAGTCTCTCGGCTGAGGGGGCTGTGCGTGTCGGCGCTGTTTGGTGTCCCATTCCGCCCTCTGGCCTCCGCGGCGCTCTCGGGGAGACGTCAGTCAGAGTTGCCCTCCGCCTCAGCTCAAAGGGCCCTGCCCCTCGGCATGCTGGGAGGAGGCCACGGGCCACCATCCTGACCCAGGCAGGTGTATATCCAAGGGGCCAACTCCCAGCAAGCTGTCACGCTGAAGGGAGGCAGACCAGCCCTCTCCCTCAGCACTGAGCAGTTGGGTGAAACAGAGCAGTCACTTGGCTTTCTCTCTCCGGGCTGTCTCCATGTAGGTCTGACCGCCTCCGTACAGTCAGCCCGTTCACGTTGACTGACAGACTCCAGTCCTCAGGCAGCTCACAGTTCTGAGCAGTCAGTGTTCCTCTCATCGCTGTGTACCCTGAGGTATCAGGGAGGGGCTGGGGGGGTTGTCTGTGTGTGAGAGAGACAGCGCGCACGTGTGTGTGAGAGAGAGAGAGAGAGAGAGCGCGCACGTGTGTGTGTGTGTGTGTGTGAGAGAGAAAGCACGCATGTGTGTGTGTGTGTGTGTGAGAGAGAGAGAGAGCACGCATGTGTGTGTGTGTGAGAGTGTATATGAAAGCGAGTGAGTGTGTGTGAGTGTGAATGTGTGTCTGTGTGAGAGGGAGAGTGTGTGTTTGTGTGTGAGTGTGAATGTATGTATGTGTGTGTGTGAGTGAGTGTCAGTGAATGTGAATGTGTGTGAGAGACTGAATGTATGTGTGTGTGTGTGAGAGAGTGAATGTATGTGTGTGTGTGTGAGAGAGTGAGTGTGTGTGTGTGTGTGAGAGAGTGAATGTGTGTGTGTGAGAGAGTGAATGTGTGTGTGAGAGTGAGTGTGAATGCGTGTGTGTATGTGCTTGTGTGAGTGAATGTGAGTGTGTGTGTGTGTGAGTATGAGTGAATATGAGAGTGTGAGTGAATGTGCATGTGTGTGAGTGAATGTGAATGTGTGTGAGTGAATGTGAAAGTGTGTGAGTGTGTGTGTGAGTGAATGTGCGTGTGTGTGAGTGAATGTGAGAGTGTGCGTGTGTGTAAGTGAATGTGAGAGTGTGTGTGTGAGTGAATGTGTGTGTGTGTGTGTGTGTGTGAGTGTGAGTGAATGTGAATGTGTGTGAGTGAATGTGTGTGTGTGTGTGAGTGAATGTGTGTCTATGTGTGTGTGAGTGAATGTGCGTGTGTGTGAGTGAATGTGTGTATGTGTGTGTGAGTTAATGTGCGTGTGTGTGAGTGAATGTGCGTGTGTGTGAGTGAATGTGTGTATGTGTGTGTGAGTTAATGTGCGTGTGTGTGAGTGAGAGTGTGTGTGTGTGAGAGTGAATATGAGAGTATGAGTGAACGTGTGTGTGTGTGTGAATGAACGTGTGTGTGAGTGAATGTGCGTGTGTGAGAGTGAATGTGCGTGTGTGTGAGTGAATGTGCGTGTGTGTGAGTGAATGTGTGTATGTGTGTGTGAGTTAATGTGCGTGTGTGTGAGTGAATGTGTGTCTATGTGTGTGTGAGTGAATGTGCGTGTGTGAGAGTGAATGTGCGTGTGTGTGAGTGAATGTGTGTATGTGTGTGTGAGTTAATGTGCGTGTGTGTGAGTGAATGTGTGTATGTGTGTGTGAGTTAATGTGCGTGTGTGTGTGAATGTGTGTCTATGTGTGTGTGAGTGAATGTGCGTGTGTGTGAGTGAATGTGCGTGTGTGTGAGTGAATGTGTGTGTGTGTGTGTGTGAGTGAATGTGTGTGTGTGTGTGAGTGAATGTGTGAGTGAGAGTGTGAGTGAATGTGTGTGTGTGAGAGCGGGAGTGTGTGTTTGTGTGTGAGAGTGAGTGTGTGTGTGTGAGTGAATATGTGTGTGTGTGTGTGTGTGTGCCCTGATGCTGTGGAGCGTGTCAGGAACCAGTCAGCGTGTTGCCCAGTTGCTGCTGTCTCCTGTGTGTGCCTCAGGGTCTCAGAGGAGTGTGTCCCAGTCAGGGCAAACCCCTCCCCCCTGACAATCCCACTGCGTCATGTCCTGTCCGAGGTGGGCAGTGTGCTGAGGCAGCCCGGTGTGTGTGCAGGACACTCAGAAATGGGGCACCTCAGCCCCCTTTCATCAAAGCTCCCGAATATTTCCTGCTGATGTGACCAGCAGTGCTGTTGTGGGTTGCTCTCTGAAGCCTGTTTAATGAGCACAGCAGCGGGTCTGTCTGCAGACCAGGGTGTTGATTTCCTGAACCTGTAATATTAGCTGCTGCCAACCCTCCTGACCTTTCTTTCACACTCTCTCCACCTTGTGTTCCTGCCAATTCTAGTCAAAAAGGAGGACTCGCTCCCTTTCCCCTCCCCAGCTAAAATCGGCCATGGTGTTGGTTTACACACAGCATCGCCTGTCCCTGTCCTTGACTGTAGTTTGAGCCCTGTGGTGTGTCCACATCAGCCTGGTGCTCCCAGACAGAGACAGAGTGTGCCCCAGGGGATGGCGACAGCCCCACATGCCCAGCAGACACTGGCCCTCTTCAGGCTCGACTTGCTGCGCGCTAGTGCAATGCAGGAACGTTCCTCCTGCCACCCCCAAAGGGGGAACATTCCCTCTGCCCTCCCCCCCCCCCCCCCCCCCCCCCAACCTTTCTGAATTGGGAAGATCTCTGTTCGCTCACCCTACCCCCATCCTATCAATCCTTCCCTGGTCTCTCGGCCCACAGGTTTTCTCACAAATCTCTGCTCTCTCTCACTCTCTCACTCTCTCTCTCTCTCTCTCTTTGACTCTCTCTCTCTCTCTCTCTCTTTGACTCTCTCTCTCTCTCTCTTTGACTCTCTCTCTCTCTCTCTTTCTCTCACTCTCTCTCTCTCTCTCTTTGACTCTCTCTCTCTCTCTCTTTGACTCTCTCTCTCTCTCTCTCTTTCTCTCACTCTCTCTCTCTCTCTCTTTTTCTCTCTCTCTCTCTCTCTCTTTCTCTCACTCTCTCTCTCTCTCTCTCTCTCTGTGTATCCCTTTGTTAAATCACCCTGTGATCAGATTAACGCCTGACCAGGCTACCTGATCAAACACTACACACTTTTCACAACGACATCCTGATCTCTCAGCCCACCCTGTAGGCCTCAAATTGTCATTTCGCGATGGTATTGAACTCCTAGCCAGTCTGATTTACGATTTCTGATGACGTCCGATCCCTCGGCTCCCCCTACCCCAGCGACCTCCTTATTTTACGGGTAGGTTTTGACCTGGAATACGTGATCCGCGGACCACGCTGATGCTCCCTGTTCATTCCGCGCCCATGTTGCAACCTTTAGTTCTTCATCGTCAAGTCATTGGGCCACATTCCCAAACTAAACCTCGGTCCATTCTCCCTCCAAACATTCCCTCTTCCTGCACTTCTATGTCTTTGAAATATCACTGTGCCCGCACGCAACCACTCCCTCTGGAAGTTCATTCCATACACAAACCACCCTCTGTGACAAAAAAAGTTGCCCCGGTGCCCTTTTTAAATCTGCCTCCTCCCTCCTTCAAAGTACGCCCCCTGCGAGGGTTTACTGCAGCTCTACAAGTCCCTGGTGAGACCACAATTGGAATATTGTGTCCAATTCTGGTCGTCCTACTATCGGAAAGATACAGAGGCTTTGGAGAGGGTGCAGAGAAGGTTCACCAGGATGCTGGAGGGCTTGTCTTATGAAGAGAGGTTGAATAAGCTCGGACTTTTCTCTCTGTAGAGAAGGAAGAAGAGAGGAGACCGGGTCGAGGTGTACAAAATAATGAGAGGAATAGATAGAGTCAACAGCCAGAGACTTGTCCCCAGGGCAGGATTGACTGGCACGAGGGGTCATAGTTTGAAGATATTAGGAGGAAGGTATAGAGGAGATGTCAGAGGTAGGTTCTTTACACAGAGAGTTGTGAATGCATGGAATGTGTTGCCAGCTGTGGTGGTGCAAGCAGAGTCACTGGGGACGTTTAAGCGACTGCTGGACCTGCACATGGATAGCAGGGAGTTGAGGGGTGTGGAGGTTAAGTGACGATATTTCACATTAGGATTAAATCTCGGCACCACATCTGGGCCTAGCTCAGTTCCTTCTGCAAATCCAGATAGGCCGCATCTGGCCTCCCAGTTAGGTCAGTCCACCTCCCCTATCCCCCATCTTCCACGTTTCCTTTCTTTCCTTCCCTCACGGACCTGCCGTCTCTCTCACCCCGGAATGCTCTTCCTTGGAGCTGTCTCTCCCTTCCGAGGTGGTGCTGTTGTGGACTAGGCCGGGCCATTCCGAAGGAGGCAGCCAGCTCATAGCTTGGCCATTTGTTTCGATGAGGGGGTACACTGAGAATTACCCGGAGTAAGGTAGCGAGGTTGACAACTGGGTTTTAAAGCAGGCAAAAATTTATTCACAAAGTTACACAATGAAAACACAAAAAACATTTTAGTAATTTAGCATGGCCTATCCACCCTAACCTGCACATCCCTGAGCACTATGGGTAATTTAGCATGGCCTATCCACCCTAACCTGCACATCCCTGAGCACTATGGGTAATTTAGCATGGCCTATCCACCCTAACCTGCACATCCCTGAGCACTATGGGTAATTTAGCACGGCCTATCCACCCTAACCTGCACATCCCTGAGCACTATGGGTAATTTAGCACGGCCAATCCACCCTAACCTGCACATCCCTGAGCACTATGGGTAATTTAGCATGGCCTATCCACCCTAACCTGCACATCCCTGAGCACTATGGGTAATTTAGCACGGCCTATCCACCCTAACCTGCACATCCCTGAGCACTATGGGTAATTTCCCATGGCCAATCCACCCTAACCTGCACATCCCTGAGCACTATGGGTAATTTAGCACGGCCAATCCACCCTAGCCTGCACATCCCTGAGCACTATGGGTAATTTAGCACGGCCAATCCACCCTAACCTGCACATCCCTGAGCACTATGGGTAATTTAGCACGGCCAATCCACCCTAACCTGCACATCCCTGAGCACTATGGGTAATTTAGCACGGCCAATCCACCCTAACCTGCACATCCCTGAGCACTATGGGTAATTTAGCATGGCCAATCCACCCTAACCTGCACATCCCTGAGCACTATGGGTAATTTAGCATGGCCAATCCACCCTAACCTGCACATCCCTGAGCACTATGGGTAATTTAGCACGGCCAATCCACCCTAACCTGCACATCCCTGAACACTATGGGTAATTTAGCACGGCCAATCCACCCTAACCTGCACATCCCTGAGCACTATGGGTAATTTAGCACGGCCAATCCACCCTAACCTGCACATCCCTGAGCACTGTGGGTAATTTAGCACGGCCAATCCACCCTAACCTGCACATCCCTGAGCACTATGGGTAATTTAGCACGGCCAATCCACCCTAACCTGCACATCCCTGAGCACTATGGGTAATTTAGCACGGCCAATCCACCCTAACCTGCACATCCCTGAACACTATGGGTAATTTAGCACGGCCAATCCACCCTAACCTGCACATCCCTGAGCACTATGGGTAATTTAGCACGGCCAATCCACCCTAACCTGCACATCCCTGAGCACTGTGGGTAATTTAGCACGGCCAATCCACCCTAACCTGCACATCCCTGAGCACTGTGGGTAATTTAGCACGGCCAATCCACCCTAACCTGCACATCCCTGAGCACTGTGGGTAATTTAGCATGGCCAATCCACCCTAACCTGCACATCCCTGAGCACTATGGGTAATTTAGCACGGCCAATCCACCCTAACCTGCACATCCCTGAGCACTATGGGTAATTTAGCATGGCCAATCCACCCTAACCTGCACATCCCTGAGCACTATGGGTAATTTAGCACGGCCAATCCACCCTCACCTGCACATCCCTGAGCACTATGGGTAATTTAACATGGCCAATCCACCCTCACCTGCACATCCCTGAGCACTATGGGTAATTTAACATGGCCAATCCACCCTCACCTGCACATCCCTGAGCACTATGGGTAATTTAACATGGCCAATCCACCCTCACCTGCAGACCTTTGGACTGCAGTCTGAAGATGTTGCTGAGCGACGGGTCAGGGTGAATGTGGAAAACATCTCTTGCATTTTCCGTGTTTGATGCGGGCTGTCGCTATGTGGGCCTGTCTGTGAGGTGCAGATTCCTTCCCCCCCCCTCAGCCTGATCACCTGTTGTGTTCCCACTCCCTGCTGTCGAGGGCTTGGTTGGACCTGGATTGTCCACCATGTATCCTGTGATAGGAACACCAGAGCATTCAATGCACAAGCTTAGGCCCGACTCACAAACCCAGATCTGGCGACTGCTTTGATGCCAATTGGAGGAATGAAGATATCACCAGTCGTCTTTTGGTGGTTTGTCAGAAACACGCCTTACCTTCCCGTTGCATCCCAATCCCTCTGGAATTACTGCAGGATTCCTGTTACCAACCCATCGTGTGTATGTACTGGCTCCTGAAAGTGTGACCCAGCTCGCTCCCCCCCGACCCCCAACTCTGCAGCCCTGTCTCCATAATCCTCTGAATCCATCCCTTTCAGATCTCCACCCAGCTTCCTTTGGGAAGCTCCCACGGTATCCGCCTCGGCCAGTCCTCCAGGGCAGCACGTTCCAGATCCCGACGAGTATAGGGGTTCCTCTGTGTCTCACTTGGCATTGTCTTGATTGGAATGCTCCCTCACCCCCCCAGCGGCAACACCGGAGATAACTGGGTGGATCAGGCAAGGAGTGAGTCAGCCCGGAGCCTTGTCCTGACCATCATCCCAAGCCAAATCCGTCCCACCTCAATCCTCCTGGCCCACATCCCTTTCCTATTCCCATATCCGTCCGGATGCCTTTCAGATGTTGTAACTCCACCCGCCCCACCCCCCTCACTTCATCTGGCAGCTCTTCCCACACACGAACCAACCTCTGTGTGTGAAAACGTTGCCCCTTCCGCCCCCCTCCTTAGGCCCCTTTAAGGCACCGTCTGGTTTTGAACTGCCCCACTGTTGGATAAAGAGCTGTGCGGTCCACCTGACGTGAGCCCCTCATGGGTTTGTAAACCTCCGTCAGGTCCCACCCCGTCAACCTCTGGAGAAAACAGCAGCCCTCGCCCCCCCACTTTGGGGTTCAAAAGAGAAGTTGTATCACATCAGCCTTTCCTGGTGTGCCTTCAGTCCCAGCGGGAATCGAACCACCTCCTCACCCCGCCCACGCTCAGCTCCTGGCATCAAAGCAGCCTGAAGGGGATAGACCCCGGGGAAAATAACTGGGAGGGAAACGGAAACGGCCATCTCGCAGTCCTTTGAACATGGGGATTAGGAGCTGGAGTTACATCACTGGACCCCTCGACCCCCTGCTCCCCTCTCAGTCGGGAGATTGGAACGACAAATCCACATTCCCTCCACTTCCTGAGAACCAGGCACAACCGTGCCGAGCGACAATCCACCCCACCGTCACCGCGTCAGGCCCTTTTCACTCTCTCCCGGTCGAATGGGACCATCTCCGAATCGAGGGAGGGCGGCAAAATTGGTGAGCAATGTAGCTTGTTATAGCAGGGCAAGCGAACCCCTCCTGTAATTCTAACCACACACCCAGGAACGCTCCCCTCACGATCTGTTGTGGGCGGCACGGTGGCACAGTGGTTAGCACTGCTGCCTCACAGCGCCTGTAGACCCGGGTTCAATTCCCGACTCAGGCGACTGACTGTGTGGAGTTTGCACGTTCTCCCCGTGTCTGCGTGGGTTTCCTCCGGGTGCTCCGGTTTCCTCCCACAGTCCAAAGATGTGCGGGTTAGGTGAATTGGCCAAGCTAAATTGCCCGTAGTGTTAGGTAAGGGGTAAATGTAGGGGTATGGGTGGGTTGCGCTTCGGCGGGTCGGTGTGGACTTGTTGGGCCGAAGGGCCTGTTTCCACACTGTAAGTCTAATCAGTCTAATCTAATCACTGACGAAGAACTCCCATACTCTACTGTTTTAAGAAAGATAACAATTTATTTCCCTAACTCCGATAGTGAACACCAAAACAGCAACAAACCACAAATCCAAGCCCCCACAAATCCTTTCGAAAGTATTTACTGTCTGACTCCCAACTCTAGATAAGTAACACATGGATTACCTTCACCTCAAGACCACACCCTCTCTTCTCTGCTGTCTTCAGTGTTCCAACTGCTGATCTCCCAGGGTGGTCATCTTCCTCTTATTGCGAGACCACTTGACATGAAAAGCGACCTCTTTCGATCACAAGGGCTTTCTAATTTCTTTGCGGGCAAGATGGAAGACGGGCAGTTAGCTCTCCGGCTCGACAGCAGTTGCTCAGCTGATCGATGGTCTCTCACCAATTTTCAAAATGCCCACGTGTTTTCCACCCAAACCCCATTCCTCTTCATTGGGTGTGACGTTATCAAAATGATACATTAAAAAACCCGGTTGGGTTTTAGTATCCTGGGGCATAATTTCAACTAATTAGATTTGATTTGTTGTCAAAACAGCCACGCAGACTCAGGTATCTATTTCACAGTCATTTGGTACATGCATCCATTTTGGAACAGCTCGTTTCCCAGCCTTTCCATTCAGGCAGCTGGGCCTGCACTTGAAGTTGACTTCCGTGTTTAGAGAACACTTTCTCTTTTCAAGTGAACACGTGCTTTCGACTTGCTCACAATCTCGAAGTAGCCACTTAGAGTCATAGAGATGTACAGCACAGAAACAGACCCTTCGGTCCAACCCGTCCATGCCGACCAGATATCCCAACCCAATCTAGTCCCACCTGCCAGCACCCGGCCCATATCCCTCCAAACCCTTCCCCATCCAAATGCCTCTTAAATGTTGCAATTGTACCAGCCCCCACCACATCCTCTGGCAGCTCATTCCATATACGTACCACCCTCGGCGTGAAAAAGTTGCCCCTTAGGTCCCTTTTGTATCTTTCCCCTCTCACCCTAAACCTATGCCCCTCTAGTTCTGGACTCCCTGAGCCCAGGGAAAAGACTTTGCCTATTTACCCTATTCATGTCCCCTCATAATTTTGTAAACCTCTATAAGGTCACCCCTCAGCCTCCGACACTCCAGGGAAAACAGCCCCAGCCTGTTCAGCCTCTCCCTGTAGCTCAAACCCTCCAACCCTGACAACGTCCTTGTAAATCTTTTCTGAACCCTTTCAAGTTTCACAACATCTTTCCGATAGGAAGGAGACCAGAATTGCACGCAATATTCCAACAGTGGCTGAACCAATGACCTGGACAGCCGCAACATGACCTCCCAACTCCTGTACTCAATGCTTCCTTGGAGAGCTCATCCAGTCTCAGGGACTGGTCAGCTCCAATAATTTGCTCAGCGCCACATCCCTGGTGATGGTGATTTTCCAACCATCCCGTTTCCTGACCTTCCCTGATTGACGTCCAGGCACAGTGCGAGGACGGTCCTTCGCAAGCCCTAAGCAGGACCGTCCAGGGTCAGGAGTTGAACCCACTTCCTTCACTTTTGGGAAGGGAGATCTGAAGGCATAGAGGCCCCAACCCATGTTCTTCCAGAGCTGGGGGAGGGTCGGGGGAGGTTACGGGGTGGGGGGGAATGGTGAGAAATCCAGGTGAAGCGTCACTCTTGATCTCAGGCCAAAACGAGCTTGGTCCTGTTCTTGGCCGACGTGTGCTGTCACCCCAGCCTTCAGCTACTCCAACAGAGGACAACTTGGGATCTTGGCCGATGGAGGTGGAACAGGAGAGGAGTCGGGCGCAGAGTCGGTTTGTGGGCAGGCCGAAGCCAGGAGAGCTCTGGGCCCTGGAAAGGGAGGCCTCTCCTTGTTCAGACTGCCTGGGCCCTTCAGGGAGGACAAACCACTGTGAGGTGGTGAGGACTCCCTTGATTTCCAAGGCCCAGCTGAGGTTCTCTGGGGGTGGGGGAACGGTCGCCAGGGGGAACGGGGCGATGGGGTTGTGTGCGCGTGTGGAAGGGAGCCCAGAGCTTGGAATCCGTGTGGAACGCCAACTCCGGACCCAAATCCGGGTAGGCCCGAAGATAGCCTTTCCTGTTGGTTGACCCCAAGAGCTTTCCGGTAGCGTCCATCTTGCCTGCGAGCAACCCCCACCCCCGGCCCACTGCTCCCCAGCCCGTGTACGGTCACCTTGTTGCTGGTATGGCTTTCTGCAGCTGTGCTCTATCTGCCCTCCCACCCCCCCCGCCTCCTTGTGTAGGTTTTGCATCAGTGCCCGATGAAATGCTCTCGCCCGCTTCGCTTCACTACACCATGCCTAGCCCGCTGCAGGCTGACCACTTCTGGAACGACGTCACAAACCTGGACGCCCTGGCACGGCCTGGCACCGAGCCCCTGCTGGAACTGTCCGACACCGCTCACCCGGCCTGGTCGCTAGGCCCCAGGCCTCCCCTGGTGGTGGCAGAGGATTCCTCCCTGGACTGCAGCCGGGCCGAGGACTCGTTGCCTCCCGGTTCCCTCCCCGTCGCCGCTGAGGAGGAGGACTCCCTGGAGACGGACCCCATCAACGGCCTGATCGAGCTCTTCAATCAGGAGATGGAGGCGGCGACGGGGAGAGGCAGCACCGCGGCCTCGCCCGCTCTCAGCACCGGGAATGGCATTTGTGTCATTGCAGGGCGACCAGAGTCGAAGGCCGGACGCACGGGCCCGCCCACCCCCAGAGGAGACGCCCAGGAGTGGCCGGGAATGAGCACAGCCAGGTAAACATCGACCCCCCCCCCCCCCCCCCCCCCCCCTCCCAGGGGTTGGGGGAGAGCACTCGCACCGACACCCGGTTGGTTCTCCGTCGCCATTACCCAGGAGGCAGTGCGGCGACGGCCATCTTGCCAGGGGCGGGACGGTGCGGCAGGTGGGCCGCACTGGGTTAAGGTCACCAACTGTCCGTTCCAAACTGTCGGGACGGGATTTGAACCCGTGTCCCACCTCCCCCACTGTGTGTCTGGAGTCCTGTGTAGGCCCAGACCAGATCAGAATGGTAATTGCCTTCCCTGAAGGACATGAGTGAACCAGATGGGGGTCTTTCACCCCCTGACCATTGACAGCGGTCATTGTTGAACCCGGATTTTCACTGAATTCAAATTCCCCTGTCTGCCATGGCGGAATTCGAACCCAGATCTTCTCCTGAATTTACCACGAGGGCCAGATTTAAGCGACAACAGATATCCGGACGGGGTTTGAGCCTCGGGCCTAGTCAGTGAGGCTCCACTGTGCTCCCGGTGCAGGGATATCAGCATCTCCCCGACACTGAGTGGACTAAAGGGGTTGGAGGTTACCAATGAAACATCACACTCTTGAGGGGAGCTGAAGACAGGGTGGGCAGGGGACAGGAAGGCCGGGCGCTCCTCCCCAACTCTTGGTGTCCTCCCTTGTGGAGGTGCCAGTGTTGATCTGGGGGTGGGGTCAAATTCAAGAATCTGACAACGCCAGCACCTCGTCCAGCCCCAGACTTTGAAAGCACCAGATCGCCAGTGAGAGAGAACACATCGGACTCGGAGTTTATCGGAAAAATGTCATACGCTGAGGTAAATGAATTGAACAAACCCGGGGAGCTGTTAATTCTTGAAGCAGTTGGGGGTTCAGGTTTCGTTCGATTCACACCCGAAATCCCAGAATTTCTTTCAAGTCACTGCCCCAAGGTGTTATCAGAATAAAGGCAGCACCTCAGGCATTTCAGGTGCGAGGCCTTGTTTCGAGTCCGTTTGGGGCTCACCCGGGAGTCAGACTGGTTTTGTTGCTAAAAGTGGCCATTTCCAAAGTGACCCTTGAATCCTTTCCTGACGAATTCCCTGTGCTGAGGAAGGAGGGGACTCCGAAAGGCTGGCGGGGTGTGATTGTTTTGGCTCCTCGTCCCAGCCCACCGTTGCCCTGGAGCACCCTGGACCTCGGTGACAAATCTGCCCGTGTGTGGCCAGAGTCTGCCCTAGCCTCGGGCCCCTAATGTGTTTCCTCTCGCCCCGCAGCGCCCGAGTCGCCTGCCGGACGGCGCTGAGCGGCAGTGGCTCGCTCGCCGTCGCCGAGGGAGGCCTGACGCAGGCCGAGGCCTGGAAAGCCAGGAGGGAGTGGGCCGAGCAGCCGGAGTGGGCCAGGCTGAGGGTGACGCAGGAGACGCTGGTCCAGCCGGTGCAGGACCGGGCCCGGCTGCAGTCGCTGCGTCGGCGCCAGCCAGAGGGCTCAGAGAACCCCCTGGGCCTCTGCCCGTCGAGAGTCGGCGGCGGCTCGGATCCCAGGAGCAGCTGGATCACCCTGGAGGAGGAGGAGGTGCTGGGCTCCGGGGAGGAGGTGAGAGGGCGCGGTGGGCACTCTGTCCGGTCGCTGGTGGGCGGGGGGGAGGTTGGGCAACAAGGTGGGGCAGTGCGAGGAGAAGGAGGGGAAGAGAGGAGGCATTGCCAAAGCCAACCTGGCACTACCCAGACCTGCTTCAGGCCCCATGGCGAGGCTCGCTCTGACACTGCCCCTTGGTGTTATCCCTGAGTCACAGAGATGTACAGCACGGAAACAGACCCTTCGGTCCAACCCGTCCGTGCTGACCCAGGTATCCCAACCCAATCTAGTCCCACCTGCCAGCACCCGGCCCATATCCCTCCAAACCCTTCCTATTCATATACCCATCCAAATGCCTCTTAAATGTTGTCATTGTACCAGCCTCCACCACTTCCTCTGGCAGCTCATTCCATACACGTACCACCCTCTGTGTGAACAAGTTGCCCCTGTGTGTGTGTGTGTCTGTGTGAGTGTGTGTGTGTATATCTGTGTGTGCGCCTGTGCGTGTGTGTGTGTGCCAGTGTGTATGTGTATATGTGTGTGTGGGTGTCTGTGCGTGTACCAGTCCCGGGTCACTCCTGCCCTCTCCCCTGGCGCTGGAACATGGTGCAGAGTGTGAAAACATGTGCTCCTTCCAGGTATCCCGTCTATTGTGTGTGACCTGATCCCGAATTCCAGCCGGCAACTGTCTCCCAGCCCACCTCAGGGTGCCGTGCCCCCGTCACCACCTTGTCTCTGGGAGACGTGGGCACACCTTGAGACAGTGCCAGTCCGCAGTGTGGTTCTGCCTGGCCAGGAAGCCCTCATCTTTGTTGTCCAGTCTGTGTGGAAGTGTGGGTCTCCGGGGGACCATCTCCCAGGCAGTGGCCATGCACACACTCCTTCAGCCGGCTGCGACCAAGTTAATTCAGGGCCCCTGGGTGAGACAGGCCTGAGCCACACCACATCGCTCGATGCTGGTGAAGACAGACCCATTAATAGCGCACAGATATTTCCGTTCAAAAAGTAACACATCTTCCACCGCCTGTCAGTGCCATAAATCAGTGGACGCAATGAATGGTGAGTTCCTCCGTCACTGGCACTGGAACTGGTGAGCCCTGCTATCCCGGAGTCACCGTCCTCACCCGCAGGAAGGGTGTCCTTGTAACGCAGCAACCCAGCATCACCCTCTCCGCTCTGACTGCCCTCCGAGACCACCCACCCGCAGCTGAAGCAGCATTGCACAAGACGGAGCTGGGAAACCCTCACCTCCCCCAGGCTGCGGGGGGAGCGGTGGGGGTGATCAAATGAGGACAATTGTGCTGACTGATCCAATATCCATATTCCAAACTGTTTCCTCACTCAAACATTCCCAACAGGGAGAAGGCAGCTTTCTGCCCACACCTCGGCTTGTTCCCATCCTGATCAACGCACCTTTCTGCAGCCCACACATACTCCACATGGGAATGTGTCTCTGTGTGTGTGTGGGTGTGTGTGTGTGTGTGAGAGAGAGAGAGAGAGGGAGTGTGTGTGTAAGAGAGAGTGAGTGGGAGTGTGTGTGTGTGTGTGGGGGAGTGTGTGTGTGTGTGTGTAAGAGAGAGTGAGTGGGAGTGTGTGTGTGTAAGAGAGAGTGAGTGGGAGTGTGTGTGTGTAAGAGAGAGTGAATGGGAGTGTGTGTGTGTGTGTGTGGGAGTGTGTGTGTAAGAGAGAGTGAGTGGGAGTGTGTGTGTGTGTGTAAGAGAGAGTGAGTGGGAGTGTGTGTGTGTGAGAGAGTGTGTGTGTGTGTGTGTGTGAGAGAGTGTGTGTGTGTGTGTGTGTGAGAGAGTGAGTGGGAGTGTGTGTGTGTGTGTAAGAGAGAGTGAGTGGGAGTGTGTGTGTGTGTGTGGGGGAGTGTGTGTGTGTGTGTGTAAGAGAGAGTGAGTGGGAGTGTGTGTGTGTAAGAGAGAGTGAGTGGGAGTGTGTGTGTGTAAGAGAGAGTGAATGGGAGTGTGTGTGTGTGTGTGGGAGTGTGTGTGTAAGAGAGAGTGAGTGGGAGTGTGTGTGTGTGTGTAAGAGAGAGTGAGTGGGAGTGTGTGTGTGTGAGAGAGTGTGTGTGTGTGTGTGTGTGAGAGAGTGTGTGTGTGTGTGTGTGTGAGAGAGTGAGTGGGAGTGTGTGTGTGTGTGTAAGAGAGAGTGAGTGGGGTGTGTGTGTGAGAGTGAGTGGGAGTGTGTGTGTGTGTGTGAGTGGGAGTGTGTGTGTGTGTGTGAGTGAGTTGGAGTGTGTGTGTGTGTGTGAGAGTGAGTGGGATTGTGTGTGTGTGTGGAGAGTGAGTGGGAGTGTGTGTGTGTGTGTAAGAGAGAGTGAGTGGGGTGTGTGTGTGTGTGTGAGAGTGAGTGGGAGTGTGTGTGTGTGTAAGAGAGAGTGAGTGGGAGTGTGTGTGTGAGAGTGAGTGGGAGTGTGTGTGTGTGTGAGAGTGAGTGGGAGTGTGTGTGTGTGTGTGAGAGAGTGAGTGGGAGTGTGTGTGTGTGTGAGAGAGAGTGAGTGGGAGTGTGTGTGTGTGTGAGAGAGAGTGGGAGTGTGTGTGTGTGTGTGAGAGAGAGTGGGAGTGTGTGTGTGTGTGAGAGAGTGAGTGTGGGAGTGTGTGTGTGTGTGAGAGAGTGAGTGGGTGTGTGTGTGTGTGTGAGAGAGAGAGAGAGTGGGGGTGTATGTCTGTGTGTGTGTGAGAGAGTGGGAGTGTGTGTGTGTGAGAGTGGGAGTGTGTGTGTGTGTGAGAGAGAGAGAGTGTGGGGGTGTATGTCTGTGTGTGTGTGAGAGTGGGAGTGTGTGTGTGTGTGAGAGTGGGTGTGTGTGTGTGTGAGAGAGAGTGGGAGTGTGTGTGTGTGTGAGAGAGAGAGTGGGAGTGTGTGTGTGTGTGAGAGTGGGAGTGTGTGTGTGTGGAGAGAGAGAGAGTGGGGGTGTATGTCTGTGTGTGTGTGAGAGAGTGGGAGTGTGTGTGTGTGAGTGGGAGTGTGTGTGTGTGTGAGAGTGGGAGAGTGTGTGTGTGTGTGAGAGTGGGAGTGTATGTGTGTGTGAGAGTGGGAGTGTATGTGTGTGTGAGAGTGGGAGTGTATGTGTGTGTGAGAGTGGGAGTGTGTGTGTGTGTGTGTGTGAGAGAGTGGGAGTGTGTGTGTGTGTGTGAGAGTGGGAGTGTGTGTGTGTGAGAGTGGGAGTGTGTGTGTGTGTGAGAGTGGGAGTGTGTGTGTGTTTGTGTGAGAGAGAGTGAGTGGGAGTGTGTGTGTGTGTGTGAGAGAGAGTGAGTGGGAGTGTGTGTGTGTGTGTAAGAGAGAGTGAGTGGGAGTGTGTGTGTGTGTGAGAGAGAGTGGGAGTGTGTGTGTGTGAGAGAGAGAGTGGGAGTGTGTGTGTGTGTGAGAGAGAGTGAGTGGGAGTGTGTGTGTGTGAGAGAGAGAGAGTGGGAGTGTGTGTGTGTGAGAGAGAGAGTGGGAGTGTGTGTGTGTGAGAGAGAGAGTGGGAGTGTGTGTGTGTGTGAGAGAGAGAGTGTGTGTGTTGAGAGAGTGAGTGGGAGTGTGTGTGTGTGAGAGAGAGTGAGTGGGAGTGTGTGTGTGTGTGTGAGAGAGAGAGAGTGGGGCTGTATGTCTGTGTGTGTGTGAGAGAGTGGGTGTGTGTGTGTGTGAGTGTGGGAGTGTATGTGTGTGAGAGAGAGAGAGAGTGGGGGTGTATGTCTGTGTGTGTGTGTGAGAGTGGGAGTGTGTGTGTGTGTGAGAGTGGGAGTGTGTGTGTGTGAGAGAGAGAGTGGGAGTGTGTGTGTGTGTGTGTGTGAGAGAGTGGGAGTGTGTGTGTGTGTGTGAGAGTGGGAGTGTGTGTGTGTGTGTGAGAGAGTGGGAGTGTGTGTGTGTGTGTGAGAGTGGGAGTGTGTGTGTGTGTGAGAGTGGGAGTGTGTGTGTGTTTGTGTGAGAGAGAGTGAGTGGGAGTGTGTGTGTGTGTGTGAGAGAGAGTGAGTGGGAGTGTGTGTGTGTGTGTGAGAGAGAGTGAGTGGGAGTGTGTGTGTGTGTGTAAGAGAGAGTGAGTGGGAGTGTGTGTGTGTGTGAGAGAGAGTGGGAGTGTGTGTGTGTGTGTGAGAGAGAGTGGGAGTGTGTGTGTGTGTGTGTGAGAGAGTGGGAGTGTGTGTGTGTGTGTGAGAGAGTGAGTGGGAGTGTGTGTGTGTGAGAGAGTGAGTGGGAGTGTGTGTGTGTGAGAGAGAGAGAGTGGGAGTGTGTGTGTGTGAGAGAGAGAGAGTGGGAGTGTGTGTGTGTGAGAGAGAGAGTGGGAGTGTGTGTGTGTGAGAGAGAGAGTGGGAGTGTGTGTGTGTGTGAGAGAGAGAGGGTGTGTGTGTGTGAGAGAGTGAGTGGGAGTGTGTGTGTGTGAGAGAGAGTGAGTGGGAGTGTGTGTGTGTGTGAGAGAGAGAGAGTGGGGCTGTATGTCTGTGTGTGTGTGAGAGAGTGGGAGTGTGTGTGTGTGAGAGTGGAGAGTGTGTGTGTGAGAGAGAGAGAGTGGGGGTGTATGTCTGTGTGTGTGTGTGAGAGTGGGAGTGTGTGTGTGTGTGAGAGAGAGTGGGAGTGTGTGTGTGTGTGAGAGAGAGAGTGGGAGTGTGTGTGTGTGTGTGAGAGAGAGAGAGAGAGTGGGGGTGTATGTCTGTGTGTGTGTGAGAGAGTGGGAGTGTGTGTGTGTGAGAGAGAGTGAGTGGGAGTGTGTGTGTGTGTGAGAGAGTGAGTGGGAGT
>NC_083448.1:7388575-7438910 GCF_020745735.1 Hemiscyllium ocellatum | reverse complement strand
CCCGAGAGGTAGACGAGCAGGAGCACTCCACTGGTGCCCATCGGCCTCGGGTTCCTCCCCAGCGGAGGGCTGGAAGCGAGCAGGCCGTCCTGTTCGCCGAGTGGCTTCCCACATGGAGTTGGGCCTAGTCCTGGTCTCTGAGCCTGCGCTGGCCGGCGGTGCCGACACTGAGGCGAGATGGATGGGGTGGGGCGCAAAATGGAGGCTCGATCACATGGGACGAGGCACATGGGCGGGTGGGGCCCGTCGTGAAGGAAGCGAGCGTTCGGTTACCAGGGAGACGGAGGGCGATCGTTGGGGCCTGACTGGAGGAGGCGAAGGCCGGCCGCCACTTGTCCCCGGCGGTCAATCCCCGGCGTGTACCCCAGCCCCGCTCACCGGGATCGCTGCGAGAGTTCGGTCACCCCCCCCACTCTCCGGCCTACACCGAAGGCCTGAAAATCCACTTGACGTCAGGTGCACCCAACTGAGGCTTGGGTGACGTCAAGGAGGGAAGTGGGAAGGCGGGGAGGGTACGGGGCATCGCTTTGCCCTGCGGTTAGAGGTGGGCGTGCACCCCCTCACCCTTTTCCAGGTTCCCCTCCCCCCCCACCCTACCTGTTGTTCTGTCTGGGGTGGTGGGGGCAAAGGCCAGAGGCACAGAGTGGGGCGAAGGTGCAGGGTGGAGTGGGAAAGGTTTGAAGGGTTTGGGGTGGTGAGGGGGAGGAGGGGAGGGGAGGGCGAGGAGGGAAAACGCCGGCAGCGGTTGGGAGCATGCGCCACGGGGCTGGGGTTGGCGCCCACAGGCAGTCTGCAGCGGGGGAGGGTGGCATTCGTCTGCCCTTCCCACCACCCCCGAGGGGTCTTTGGGGATAGGTGGGGGTGGGGGTGGGGAGGGCAACACCCGGCGCTGACGTCTCTTCCGTCTCGGCACCCGCAGGGGGAAGAAGCCAAGAACATTCCGGGAGAATCGGTGAGGGAGGAGCAGTTCACCGACGAAGATGGCAACCTGGTGACGAAGAAAGTAATGAGACGGGGACCCCTTGCGTACAGAGGCGGGGGGGGGGGGGGGGGGGGGGGGAAGCGGGGAATTATAAACCAAGCTCACCGTTGGCTCGGGGAAACCGTCAGGTCGCGTGAAGGGGCCAGGGACCGCAGCCCCGCGGCGATGAAGCCACGCCGTCTCCCCGTGTGGCTCCCGTGGTTACACGCAGCGCCCGTTCCCTGGTTTTGACCCCCCCCAGTCTGACATCGGGGCGGGTTTAACAGGGGCCACTCTTCATCATGCACCCAGAGCCAGCGTGAGGTGTTCCAGTGACCGTCTGTTTCAGTGTCTGCCCCTGTGCATTGTGGGCAGGTGAGGTGGGGGGGGGGGGGGGTAGTGTGGGGAGGCAATGCCGAGGGTGAGGGCCAGTCCGGACCGGGAGGTGTCTGTCCCTGTGGAATTCCCCGGCTTGGTCTGCCCTTCCCAGATGGCTGCTTCCCCTTGAGGGATGGAAGGCAAAATGGCCCGATGTCCCTTGTTCAGTCCGACTGAGAATCAGACTGTCCAGAGCGCACCCTTCCCATGTTCTGTGAACTACAGTCGGACTGAGAATCAGACTGTCCAGAGCGCACCCTTCCCATGTTCTGTTAACTACAGTCGGACTGAGAATCAGACTGTCCAGAGCGCACCCTTCCCATGTTCTGTTAACTAGTCGGACTGAGAATCAGACTGTCCAGAGCGCACCCTTCCCATGTTCTGTGAACTACAGTCGGACTGAGAATCAGGCTGTCCAGAGCGCACCCTTCCCATGTTCTCTGGACTACAGTCAGACTGAGAATCAGACTGTCCAGAGCACACCCTTCCCATGTTCTGTGAACTACAGTCGGACTGAGAATCAGACTGTCCAGAGCGCACCCTTCCCATGTTCTGTGAACTACAGTCGGACTGAGAATCAGGCTGTCCAGAGCGCACCCTTCCCATGTTCTCTGGACTACAGTCAGACTGAGAATCAGACTGTCCAGAGCGCACCCTTCCCATGTTCTGTTAACTAGCCGGACTGAGAATCAGACTGTCCAGAGCGCACCCTTCCCATGTTCTGTGAACTACAGTCGGACTGAGAATCAGGCTGTCCAGAGCGCACCCTTCCCATGTTCTCTGGACTACAGTCAGACTGAGAATCAGACTGTCCAGAGCACACCCTTCCCATGTTCTGTGAACTACAGGCGGACTGAGAATCAGACTGTCCAGAGCGCACCCTTCCCTTGTTCTGTGAACTACAGTCAGACTGAGAATCAGACTGTCTCGAGTACTTGTGTGTGTGTCTGTATGTATCTGTGTGTGTGTCTGCCTGTCTCTGTGTGTCCGTATCTGTCTGTGTCCCAGTCCCCAGCTCTGCTGAAGGACTGTGGGAGAGTGGGAATGGGAGCCGGTGTTTTGGGAGGAGGCTCTGAGAGGGAGCAACACCTTCCAGGAGCCTGGACCTTTCCCGGACAGATTAGCGTGAGGGAATGTGTTGCTGAAGCCCCAGGGAGTTTTCTGGCAGTACGTGGCCCTGGGAGGGTTCCCTCCAATGGGCTGACTCACTGTCTGCTGTTTGAGGGAGCTGGGACCACCAAGGTCAGGGAGAGAGAGGAGATGTGACCCACTTGTCCCAGGGTCACTCACAAGGGGACATGGTTTTCAGGTGAAAGGTTGCGAGGGGATATGAGGGAAAGGCTTTCTCACCCAGAGCAGGGTGGGAACTGGAACGTCCTTCCTGGGAGGGGAGGGGGAGCCGGGGAAGCTCACACCCTTTCAACAGCCCAGACATCACACAGGAAAGTGGGATCAGTTGTGCACCTCGAGCAGTCCATGTTCATTGGGCTGAAGGACCTGCTGTGTCCCGGATGATTCTCTGAAAACCAAGTTTTGTAACAAACCTGAAACAGCTCCCGCACTCTTAAGTTATAAGGAAGCTCCAATAGTCTGTCCAAACGCACACAAACACACACAGTCTCTCTCTCACACACACACACCCACATAGTCTCTCTCTCTCACACACACACACACACACACACACACACACAGTCTCTCTCTCACACGCACACACAGTCTCTCTCACACACAGACACAGTCTCTCACACACAGACACAGTCTCTCACACACACACACAGTCTCTCTCACAAACACACACGCACACAGTCTCACACACACAGTCTCTCTCACACACACACACGCGCGCACACACAGTCTCTCTCACACACACAGTCTCTCTCACAAACACACACAGTCTCACACACACAGTCTCTCTCACACACACACTGGCGCGCGCACACACAGTCTGTCTCTCACACAGTTTCTCACACACAGCCTCTCACAGACACGCTCACACAGTCTCACACACACACACACACAGACACGCACACACAGTCTCTCACATCCAGTCTCTCACGCGCGCGCGCGCACACACACACACAGTCTCTCATGCACACACACACATGCAGACACACACACACACAGACATACACCGACACATGCAGACACACATACATGGACACGCAGACACACTCACACAAACATGCAGACACACACACATGTGGCCACACACAGACATACACACACACACTGTGATAATGAGCTGGTGTCCCTGTCCTACTCCTGATGATTCCGTGCTGGTTACTGGGAATAATCCAGCCTCCTCAATGAACATTGCCACATACTGACTTTGGCATGGAGGGTCACAACACCAGGGTGAGAGCTTCCCCCCCAGACTAGTTTCAGGATCGTGCCCCCTGTCCCGAGTGGGAGCATCTCCCAGCTTGGGAAGATCGTTCTTCCCATCTCCCGGCCAGTGGGTTAGCAGTGCGGGATGTTTGGGAAGTGTAGCCACGGTGATGATGACAGTGTGCTCACACCAGGGGATGGACCCCATCTCTCTCTTCCCCTGCAGATTGTTCGGAAGGTGGTGCGGAGGGTAACTCCAGCCGAAGGGAAGGAGGAGACGGTGGAGATCCTGCACCAGGAACCAGCCACCCCGGAAAACCAGCTGGACAACTTGGCAAAGTACGGAGTGTTTGTGCGGGACTCCACCAGCAGTAAGGTAACGCTGTCCTCCATAGGCCGGGCATGGGGAACGGGCACACACCTGATACACACTGCTGGCTGTGCGGGCGGGTCTCATTGTGTGTCTGCATGTGTGTGTGCAGAAATCACTCTGGGTGCCTGTGACAGTCTGTCTGTGAGACTGTGTGCATGTCTGTAAGTGCATCAGTCTGTGGGTGCATGTCTCTGTGTGAAACAGTCTGTCTGTGGGTGTGTGACGATGTGTGCATTCATCTCTGAGTTAGTGTCTGTGTGTGTTACTCCAGGTGTTTCTGTCTGTCTGTGTACCTGAACCTTGCTGTGTGTGTGTGTACCTGAACCTTGCTGTGTGTGTGTGTACCTGAACCTTGCTGTGTGTGTGTGCGTGTACCTGAACCTTGCTGTGTGTGTATGTACCTGAACCTTGCTCTGTGTGTGTGTGTGTGTACCTGAACCTTGCTCTGTGTGTGTGTGTGTACCTGAACCTTGCTCTGTGTCTGTGTGTGTGTGTGTACCTGAACCTTGCTCTGTGTGTGTGTGTGTGTGTACCTGAACCTTGCTCTGTGTGTGTGTGTGTGTATGTACCTGACCCTTGCTCTGTGTGTGTGTGTGTACCTGAACCTTGCTCTGTGTGTGTGTGTGTACCTGAACCTTGCTCTGTGTCTGTGTGTGTGTGTGTACCTGAACCTTGCTCTGTGTGTGTGTGTGTGTGTACCTGAACCTTGCTCTGTGTGTGTGTGTGTGTATGTACCTGACCCTTGCTCTGTGTGTGTGTGTGTACCTGAACCTTGCTCTGTGTGTGTATGTACTTGAACCTTGCTCTGTGTGTGTGTGTGTGTGTATACCTGAACCTTTCTCTGCGTGTTTGTGTGTGTGTGTGTACCTGAACCTTGCTGTGTGTGTGTGTGTGTTTGTGTACCTGAACCTTGCTCTGTGTGTGTGTGTGTGTGTGTGTACCTGAACCTTGCTCTGTGTGTGTGTGTGTGTGTGTGTGTGCGTGGGTGTGTTTGGAATCACTTTTTTCTCTGTCCTCCATGCTGTGTGTCTTCTCCATTGTGATTGACTCTCTTTTCCCATTCATTCTCTGTGACCGTCTGTCTGTGCTGTCGGGAATCTGTTGTCTCCAATGTCTCATGCTCAGCTGACAGAGAGTGACAGTGCCTTGTACTCTGAGTGGATTCATGGCCGAATGGGTGCCCAGATTGTGAAGAGAATCAGCTCCCGAGGCGCTCCGTCACTGCCGTGAATTAGGGACGGTGCCACAAGGTAACGGCAGTGTGACTGACTGACCGACGGATTCTTGTCCCCCCCCTTGCTGATGTTGGGAGTGCCGTTGGGAAGTGGGGAGGGGGTTTCCACGTGGTAGGGACCGACACTGCGGCCCTCCAGGGCTCACTCTGTGGAGTTGTGTCTCTGCAGCTGGCAGGGCTGGAGTTGCCCTGTCTGTGTGCTGTGGACCTGACCCTCCTTCCACACCCGAACAGGTACACCGTGCCCCCTCGCCCCACACCGTGCCCCCTCGCCCCACACCGTGGCCAATCTGCCCATCAGCTCTGTTCCTCCATTCACCGAGGTCTGTCACCCTCCACTTTCCCCGCTGAGTCGAAAATCTCTCCGCCTGACTGGGGAACGCCCGTGATGAGTCCAGATGAGATGTGGTGCTGGAAAAGCACAGCAGGTCAGGTCGCGTCCACAGAGCAGGAGAACCGACGTTTCGGGCAAAAGCCCTTCATCCGGAACGTGTGAAGAATTCAGTGATTCGCTGGCCTCAGAGAGAAGGGATTTGCCCTCGTCTGTCTCTCTGTGAACTGTCCCACTCCCGACTCACAGGAGATACCCTCTGATTGCCAACTCTCACAGGGTTTTTTTTAATGTTTATCCTCTCGGGATCATGCACTGAGGTCTCCTGTCACTGTCCCACAGTCACCCAACCAACTCCACCTCAGGGAAAGCTTCACAGGGTGTTGTACCCAGCAGGATACTGATCTCCCTCCATGTGTGTGTGTGTGTGTGTGTGTGTGTGTGTGTGGAGTCAGGGCTGTGCTGGGGGACAGAGAGCAGCATCCTGTTTTGATAGGGACTGAACAGTCAAGTCTGGCTAAAGGAGAGGACACTGTGTTTCCCCCGAGCATCACAATCAGATAACATCTCCCCCTTTAAACATCCTTTCAGATCCGCGTTGCAGTGAAAAACTGACTGTTGGACGGGAGAGAGACAGGGAGGGAGGGAGAGGGAGTCTGAGCAAGGCTTGAGTTCCCCCCCCCCGCCCCTGCAGTTGTGGTTCCAGCAAGGTTCAGTGCTAACTGCTGGGGAGCTACCTCGCTCTGGGCTCTGAGAGGCTGACTGTAATGGTCTCTCCTTGTGGTTGGGCTGAGGTTCCTCAGTGATTCCAAGACTCCACGCTTCACACGGACAACCGTCTCCATCCCGAAAGTCAGCTTGCTCGCCCCACTCCCCCTCCCCCAGCACTGAGATCTGGCTGAAATCAAAATGAACTGTCGAGGTGTTTACCCCCACACAAATGATCCCTCTGTCCCTCACCCGACCCGGCACTGCCACACCACCTGAGTTTCTCCAGCATTGTCTGCCTGTCTGACAGGGACTCCCCACCTTTACCCCGCTCCCACCGCAACGCCCCCCACCTTCAACTGAATCGTCAAGGTGTTCAGCTCAGTGTCACTGGGTCCCCACTGCACAGCGTAGCCAGTGTCACTGGGTCCCCACTGCACAGCGTAGCCAGTGTCACTGGGTCCCCACTGCACAGCGTAGCCAGTGTCACTGGGTCCCCAGTGCACAGCGTAGCCAGTGTCACTGGGTCCCCACTGCACAGCGTAGCCAGTGTCACTGGGTCCCCACTGCACAGCGTAGCCAGTGTCACTGGGTCCCCACTGCACAGCGTAGCCAGTGTCACTGGGTCCCCACTGCACAGCGTAGCCAGTGTCACTGGGTCCCCACTGCACAGCGTAGCCAGTGTCACTGGGTCCCCACTGCACAGCGTAGCCAGTGTCACTGGGTCCCCACTGCACAGCGTAGCCAGTGTCACTGGGTCCCCACTGCACAGCGTAGCCAGTGTCACTGGGTCCCCACTGCACAGCGTAGCCAGTGTCACTGGGTCCCCACTGCACAGTGTAGCCAGTGTCACCGGGTCCCCACTGCGCAGGGAGTCACTGGGTCCCCACTGCGCAGGGAGTCACTGGGTCCCCAGAGCGCAGGGAGTCACCGGATCCCCAGTGCGGAGGGAGTCACCGGATCCCCAGTGCGGAGGGAGTCTCTGGGTCCCGGTGTTGCGGGAGTCACTGGGTCCCGGTGTTGAGGGAGTCTCTGGGTCCCGGTGTTGCGGGAGTCACTGGGTCCCGGTGTTGAGGGAGTCTCTGGGTCCCGGTGTTGAGGGAGTCTCTGGTCCCCGGTGTTGAGGGAGTCTCTGGTCCCCGGTGTTGAGGGAGTCTCTTGTCCCCGGTGTTGAGGGAGTCTCTTGTCCCCGGTGTTGAGGGAGTCTGTTGTCCCCGGTGTTGAGGGAGTCTGTTGTCCCCGGTGTTGAGGGAGTCTCTGGGCCCCGGTGTTGAGGGAGTCTCTGGGCCCCGGTGTTGAGGGAGTCTCTGGGCCCCGGTGTTGAGGGAGTCTCTGGGCCCTGGTGTTGAGAGTGTCTCTGGTCCCTGGTGTTGAGGGAGTCTCTGGGCCCCGGTGTTGAGCGCGTCTCTGGGTCCCTATTGTTGAGGGAGTCTCTGGGCCCCGGTGTTGAGGGAGTCTGTTGTCCCCGGTGTTGAGGGAGTCTCTGGGCCCCGGTGTTGAGGGAGTCTGTTGTCCCCGGTGTTGAGGGAGTCTGTTGTCCCCGGTGTTGAGGGAGTCTCTGGGTCCCGGTGTTGAGGGAGTCTCTGGGTCCCAGTGTTGAGGGAGTCTCTGGGTCCCGGTGTTGAGGGAGTCTCTGGGCCCCTGGTGTTGAGGGAGTCTGTTGTCCCCGGTGTTGAGGGAGTCTCTGGTCCCCGGTGTTGAGCGAGTCTCTGGGCCCCTGGTGTTGAGGGAGTCTGTTGTCCCTGGTGTTGAGGGAGTCTCTGGTCCCCGGTGTTGAGGGAGTCTCTGGGTCCCCGGTGTTGAGGGAGTCTGTTGTCCCCGGTGTTGAGGGAGTCTGTTGTCCCCGGTGTTGAGGGAGTCTCTGGGTCCCTGGTGTTGAGGGAGTCTGTTGTCCCCGGTGTTGAGGGAGTCTGTTGTCCCCGGTGTTGAGGGAGTCTCTGGTCCCCGGTGTTGAGCGAGTCTCTGGTCCCACGACACTGTCTGGGAGTCAGCGGGTGAGATTCCGACCCCTATATCCTCCCAACGCCCCACCTGCTGGATTCGCCGAGTTCGTCCGAGCTGGTGAACTGCAGGAAATCCCCCAGGGTGGAAGGAGCCGTCCCACGGAGAGTCCTTGCAGAAGCAGAGACACTGGCTGAGACGTTGTGTGTGAGTGGCCTGTTGATGTGGGTTGGTTCTGATCTTCTGGCTGTGCTGTTGAGAGTACCGTCCTCGCTGCTGAACTCTCCTCACCTCCTCTCTCTCTGTCTCTCTCCAGGGTTCTGTACACAACGCCCAGCCCTGACAGCAGCGAGCAGACGAACTGGCGGCGTTGGGTTTGCAAGGGGAAGACAAAAACGGACTTGACCTTAGGCTACACGCATGAGCTCCACCTGAGAGTTACTCACCTCAATTCGCATGCTCGACCTGCTAACAGCATGTGTCTGTCGGACCAGCCAAGGGGACGTGAAGTGGGCACCGCTGACCCGGCAGCTGGGAAGACGGACTTCCAATTATCAGATGCAGATGGAGCATCTTCACCCACCCACCCACCCCATCCCTCGACTAGACTTCCCCCTCTCCAACCAGTCCCACCCCGAACGCTCACCTCTCTCTCTCTCTCCTCTGAGATGGGTTGGAGCTGACATCTTGGAGTGGTCTTCCATTCAGTTGCTTTTTCTTTCGCTGCCTGTGGTTCATTTTGAATACTATGCAAAAAAAAAACAGCGGTGCACAGCAATATATCCATCCCAGCGCCTTTCAGGACAGTTCCACAAGCAGCTGATAGACAGATACCCTGTTCTGTTCTGCAACGATGGCTTTATTGTTTGTCAGCATTGAGACTGGTTCAGCACTGACCCTTTCACTGAGGTTTTGACGCTTCTGAGTACTCTGTTTCTGTGTTTTTTTGTTTCTGTAAAGGGTTTTGGTTTTTTTTTTTGCAGTGAGATTTCTGTTTGGTTGCAGTCTCCTTCACCCTCCGCGCACACACACACACAGACACACACCCTCTAACAGGGAATATTCCTTCTCATAACCCTCGAGTGAGTGAGGAGTCACCTTCAAGCTATGGAGCACAGCCCCGAAACGTTGACCCTCTCTCTCCCTCTCTCTGCAGGCGCTGACCGAGCTGTTGAGTTTCTCTGGCTTCTTCAAATCTCCAACTCTGATGTTTCTGACATGTTCTGCGTCGCCAATTCTGTGATTGGGGAGGGGGCGAATCCCTGTGTGATCTGAGGGAAAGTCCCCTTTTCGTGTTGATGTGGGTTGGACTTCAGCCTGGAGGGTCTCCCTGAGTGAGGGCACCCTCTCCCACCACCCCCCCCTCCCCCCCCATCCCCAGACACACACCCACAGCCAGCCCCTGCAGCCAGTTCCCCCCTCCCTGGAACTGGCTGGTCCCTGTCACTGAGATTACAGTCTTGTCTCTCTCTCTCCCCCCACCCCAGGGTCCCTGCTGTGGGTTCGTCCCCCTCAGTCCGCCTGTCTGCAGAGAAAGGAGGAGGGGGAGGTAGTCTAACCAAGGGCAGCACCTCACACCATTTCCACCCCCCCCCTCCCCCAGTCTGGGTGGGAGCTGACAATCAGCATTCCCCACCACCCCCAAACACCCACCAGCACCCTGAACTGGACTGGAGGGGGACTGTGGAAATGAAATAAGGAGTGGGGTGTCAAACTTCTCTCCCTCCCCCCCCATCACCCCCTCCCTACCATCAACTCCCTCCCCCGCCTTCCCCTCAGTCACCCCACTCTCTCTCCCCCATCACCTATTTTCCCCTCCCCCCCACCCCATCACTCCTCCTGCCCACCATGCTGTGCACCCCCACTCACTCTCTCCCCTCACCCCTCCACCCCATTGGTCTCCACCTCGCCCCCCCACCGTTACCCCCACAGTCAGTCACCCCCCCTCCCCACCCCCAGCTCACCTGTTGTGACTCTCCCCAGGTTCTGAGGTGACCTCTCTCAGACTTCAGACAGAAAGGCCGGGCCTCTCTGGAGTGGGGCCCCGCTCTGAGGTTGAGAGGTTGCCTTTTCGGGCACTGGCTCTCCGTCGGGAACGTCCCCAGCTCCTCAGACGCTGCCGGGATTTTCCGGCACCCACCCCTTGCCTGACTCCAACTCTCCAGCAGCTGCAGCCCTCCTGGGAAGCCCCGGGTGGTGAAGATTATGACCGCCCCCCCCCCCACCCCTCTCCCGCCAAGGATGCATCCCCCCTTCTTCCCCCAGCTTCTGGACTGGCACTTCCAAACTCCCTGATCCTGATGACCAGGCCGTTCTCCCCGGGGCCAGCCTCTGCTGTGGCACGGTGGTGGGGTTGGGATTGAGAGAGATTCCAGCCACTGCCCTCCCGGACACACGCTCGTGTTCCCTGGCCAACGTCTCTGGTTAGCAACCCCTACTTTCGTGGTTCACTCACCTCACTGTCCCCTCCCTCCCTCCATCCCACCACCGCTTGTCATGCCTAGAGGTTTGCTCACCTCCCTACAGCATGGGAACAGGCCTTTCGGCCTATCGAGTCCATGCTGACCCTCCCAAGAGCATCCCGTCCATACCCATCCCCGCTGCCCTCTCCCTGTGACCCAGGGCGAACCCACCCAGCCCATGGGGACAACGGAGCATGGGCCAATCCACCGTGGGAGGTAGCCCCAAAGTCCTGGACCGGCGTTAGTGAGGCAGGTCACCATTCCTGGCCCGCAGACGCTGCGGCATTCCCGGTCTCGGGAAGGCGTCTCGAGCTTGACCCGAAGCTGGGGCAGGCGGCACCCGGTTTGACCCCACTCTCGGGAAGCTGCTTCTATCCCGACCGTTGGGAAGTCCCGGGAGAGGTGGGAGCCCCCACCTCAGCCCTGCCCAGGCCTCTGAGGTGCCATCTGCTGACCGGTCGAAGGGCCAAGATCTCAAACAGGCGGGCACCTCTTCGGCTCCGTGGCCTGAGAAGGCAGGCTATGGCACACACCATGGGCCAGGAGGGAATGGGTTAGCGTTCGATGTGGGCGGAACTCCAGGGAATAGCCAGGATCCCTGCACACGAGACCAAACCACTGAACCCAAGCCTGTTCTTTCTGAAGGAATTTCCATCCCGAACCCCCCCAGCCCCTGTTGAGCTGCACTGGGACCCAGTGAAATGGGACTGGGCTAGCACCTGCTCAATGCAGTTGAGGTGTTGAGTGTCCTTCCACGGTCGAGCTCCTGGGATGATCTTTGGTCCTTGCCACCTCCATGTTCATCAGTCCAACCATAGTGAAGGGTTGGCTTCTCTCGGTCACTGCTGGGAGTGAAGGAGCAAGCCTGGAGGTCCACGTTGGTCTAGACCGGCCCTGCGTGTGGTATCCCTGTCCCGTCCAGTTCGGTTCCCGATCTGTTGGTGAGGAGTGCGATTGGAGCCCGGGGAAGCTGTCTTGGCGGCACACCGGTGGTAAACGCGAGACCGGCCGGGCGGTGCCGCAGGGATGTGCTTGCTGCCTCACCCCGAATCGATGGCCGGGCGCGGAACCCCCACGCCCAGCCGGGATGGTTCAGTCCGAATCCCTGCTGTCCGAAGTCCGGCCCTGCGTTCGGATCTTCACTCCCAAACCGCGAGGCCCTCCCGGAGTGGGCGCCACTCTGAGGTGACCAGCCGCTTCCCGACTCGCGACTCGAGTGGAGTCCGGCCGCGGGTTCTTCTGCCCCGGGAGGGGGCGGGCACGCTTCCCCCCACCCCCGCCATTGCAGGATGGCCGAGGGAGAACTGAGCTGCGCGAACCAGCCAATGGGAGAGTCCTGCGAGATGGTCCCCCCCACCCTGAGAGGGACGGTCAAAACGCTGCGATGATCTGGGGCCATGCACTCAGGTGCTGGGTGAGCGAGTGACAACTTGCCAAGGCCCGTGCATGGTCTCGGGGTTGACAGGAATACCGTTTCAGGCTGGTGGAGATAGTTCCCTGGTGCTACGTGCCATCCCACCCACACCCCCTCCCTGGAGCCCTTCCCTCTGAAGAACATCAGTGTGTAGTGGTGACTGAGTGGCAATCTCCAAGGGTCCTGGGCACTCTCAATGCCCAGGCCGCTGGGGTGGCACCAACCCCTCGTTGAGGCACTTAGAGCAGGCCCTTTGGCCTGTTGAGTCCACACTGGCCCTCTGAAGAGCATCCCACCCAGTCTCACCTTCTCACTGTTATCCACCCTAACCTGCACATCCCTGAGCACTATGGGTAATTTAGCATGGCCAATCCACCCTAACCTGCGCATCCCTGAGCACTATGGGTAATTTAGCACAACCAATTCACCCTAACCTGCACATCCCTGAGCACTATGGGTAATTTAGCATAGCCAATCCGCCCTCACCTGCGCATCCCTGAGCACTATGGGTAATTTAGCACAGCCAATTCACCCTAACCTGCACATCCCTGAGCACTATGGGTAATTTAGCATGGCCAATCCGCCCTAACCTGCACCTCCCTGAGCACTATGGGGTAATACATACTTTCCATGCCTGTAAAACCAAAGGACAGTGCTTCAAAGGAACACACTTCACTATACCATTGACCACTGGCAATCTAACCTCAGCGACTGTATATAACAAGAAACTGCAAACCTGTGTGTGTGTGTGGGTGGTGCAGTCTGTGACTGCTGCTTGCGAGCTAGTGCACCTTAATGTTCTGAATTTCAAGCACACAAAGAAAAGGAGAGGGTTGGTACAACAGTGGGGGGGGACTTCACAACTTAGAACCAAGACTGAGCCTTGGTCAGTCTCGCAATAATGGATCAGTGAGCACAAAAGGACCAGGAGCCTTCAAAAAAGCACACGGACAGCAGGAAAATGGCAAGAGTCTGCTCCGTGCAGGAGCTGCCCTCAGCAGGGACTCTAGTCCCACCTCCGCAAAGGTTCACCGATCTGGGACCCTGGCCAACTCTGACCGTCAGGCTGCCCTGCCTGGCCCTGTTCAACTGTCTGATAGCAATAATAACCCGACACAGAGTTCAATAATATGGCACCGGGCACATCCTTCTCAAAGCCCAGCACAAAGCTTTCAGCCAGTGGGATGTCTGCACATGTGGGTGTTGCGGGAAGGAACAGGGGCTGGGGGTGGAGGAGTTATCTGCAGACAGTACTGTCTTACAAAGTGCAGACTGCTGTGACTCATACTTACAGTTTCACTCCAGGATTGGGAGTGTCACCAAGCAGCCTCTTGGGTGTGTGTCGCGTGTCTGTGCATGAGTGTGCCTGTGTCCTTTGCCTGGATGTGTGGTGCGTCAGTGTGCATGTCTGTGCCTGAGTCTGCCTGCACCTATATGCGTACTGTGTTTGTGTGTGGTGTATCTGTGTAATGTGCCTGCACCTAGATTGTGCTGTGAATGTGCTTGTGTGTATGGTGCGCCTGTCCTTATGTCCTTTGCCTGTGTATATGTGTGTGTGTGTGGTGCGCCTGTCCCTGCATTCTTTGCCTCTGTGTGTGGTACATCTGTGCCTGTATTCTTTGCCTGTGTGTATGGTGTGCCTGTCCCTGTGTTCTTTGCCTGTGTGTGTGTGTGGTGTGTCTGCACCATGTTCTTTGCCTCTGTGTGTGTGTGTGTGTGTGTGTGTGTGTGGTCCATCTGTGCATGGGTTCTTTGCCTGTGTGTGTGGAGTCAGTGCCTGTGTTCTTTGCCTGTGTGTTTGTGTGGGGTCCGTCTGTGTATGGGTACTTTGCCTGTGTGTGTGTGTGGTCTGTCTGTGTGTGGGTTCTTTGCTTGTGTGTGTTTTGTGTGCCTGTCCCAGTGTTCTTTGCCTGTGTGTGGTGTCTGTGCCTGTGTTCTTTGCCTGTGTGTGTGTGTGGTCCGTCTGTGTGGGAGTTCTTTGCCTGTGTGTGTTTGGTGCGCCTGTCCCTGTGTTCTTTGCCTGTATGTGTGTGTGTGTGTGGTCCGTCTGTGTGTGGGTACTTTGCCTCTTTGTGTGTGTGTGGTCCATCTGTGTGGGGGTTCTTTGCCTGTGTGTATATGGTGTCTGTGACTGTGTTGCTTGCCTGCCTGTGTGTGTGGTGCTCCTGTCCCTGTGTTCTTTGCCTCTGTGTGTGACGTGCCTGTCCCTGTGTTCTTTGCCTGTGTTTCTGGTGCGTTTGTCCCTGTGTTCTTTGCGTGTGTGTGTGTGTGTGTGGTGCGCGTGTCCCTGTGTTCTTTGCCTGTGTGTGAGGGGGTATGTCTGTGCCTGTGTTCTTTGCCTGCGTGTGTGTGTGGTGCGCCTGTCCCGAAGTCCTTTGCTTGTGTGTGTGTGTGCGTGTGTGTGTGGTGCGCCTGTCCCTGCGTCCTTTGCCTGTGTGTGTGTGTGTGTGTGTGTGTGAGGGTGAAACAGAGAAAACACTGTGCAGTCTCAGAGGGAGGGAGGGTTGCAACTGCTCTCTGTCACCCGGGAAAGCAGGAAGTAGAGCCAGGCTGGTTTGGAATCGTATTAATCCTAATGCATTTTAACTGTAAGGAATGCTTCAGCACTCGTATCAAGCATTAACAGGAATGTTTAGACCTCGACTGCTCATCAGGTTTAAAGCTATGGCTGTCTTAGAATACTCAACTATAGAATGCTGACCCACTAACATCGAACTGATGCAGCTTTTTAGAGTTTGAACAGATTCCTCGTTTTTTTTTACTTGGTGTCATGGAGAGAACCCTTTTGAATTCGAGTACCTGTATTAAAGACCTGTAAAATAAAAAAAAGTAAATTTAAAAGAAAAATAAGCCATTTCTCTGTACACCAGCTCAATACTTGAAACAAAAAAAAGAATTAAAGAAATTATTTAAACCATTTCTCCCTGTGAAAGCTCTCGCTTGATGGGGGCGCGTTATTTGGAGGGAACAGTTCTAAGCGATTCGGTCATTGCTCGTGGGGGTCATGTCCGTAGCTCTGAGCCAGGAGGATTTCCCCCTCCCATCTGAGGACACCACTGGTTTGAATTGGAAGCTTCAGGCAAAAGGTGACTCTGAGCGGGAGGAGGATAGAACTGGGAACAGTATAGCCTTCGACATTGGGCTGAACATGACTCCAAATTAAACTCATCTCTTCCGCCTGGACTTAGTCCCTGCCCCACCATTCCTTGTGGTTATGTAAAAGTCTCTTAAATACCCCTGTCTGCCTCCACCACAGCCCCTGGCAGCCATTTCCAGAGACTGACTGCTCTCTGCGTTAAACAAAGACTTGCCCCCTTCTGTCCCCTTTCAACTTTGACCCTCTCACCTTAAACGTATGGTCCCTACTTTCAGAAGTTTCACCTCTGGAGTTGGGGTGAGGGGATTGAAAGATTCTGACCGCCGACCCAACTGATTGCCCACCTCCCCGCCATCCAAAGACACGGGGGCTTGGGCAAACGTCGGGACAGGGAACAGGAGGAGAGTATTTGGTCCTTGCAGCCCCGTCACCATGGAGGAGGTGCGGCTGAGAGGCTTGGGTTTGGTCAGGGACTGTGACCGTCGCCCACCCCGTAGAATGGGAACGCCATGGGATCTGTCCATATGCTGGGGTTGGAGGACAAAGGGAGTCTCTCTCTCTCTCCGAGAAGGTGCACTGCTGGAGGATGACTGAGCGGGGCCATTCTGGGTCAGTTTGGAGGGGAGTTTCTCCTGCTAACTTTGCATTCAGTCTGCTTTTGAGAGTTGACCATGGCCAACCCTCCTTCCCGTGTCCTGTGAACAGGAAATTGGCAGCTCTTCAGGCTACAGGCAAGCACTGGACAGTCAGCTCTCATCCCATGCCTGGACTCTCGTCGTCCTGCTGTCAGAGTCGGTCAGAGTCACAGGCACAGACCCGACAATCCATGCGGGGGAGTGCGGGTGAGACACGCTCCCTACGGAGGAACGTTCCCACTGGCACTGACCGGAATTCATCACAAGAGGGAGGGAGTGGGAGAGAGGGAGGGACTGGGAGTGAGGGAGAGAGTGAGAGAGGGACTGGGAGTGAGGGAGGGACTGGGAATGAGGGAGAGAGTGAGGGAGGGACTGGGAATGAGGGAGGGAGTGAGAGAGGGACTGGGAATGAGGGAGGGACTGGGAATGAGGGAGAGAGTGAGGGAGGGACTGGGAATGAGGGAGGGACTGGGAATGAGGGAGAGAGTGAGGGAGGGACTGGGAATGAGGGAGAGAGTGAGGGAGGGACTGGGAATCAGGGAGAGAGTGAGGGAGGGACTGGGAATGAGGGAGAGAGTGAGGGAGGGACTGGGAATGAGGGAGAGAGTGAGGGAGGGACTGGGAATGAGGGAGGGACTGGGAATGAGGGAGAGAGTGAGGGAGGGACTGGGAATGAGGGAGGGAGTGAGAGAGGGACTGGGAATGAGGGAGGGAGTGGGAGAGAGACTGGGAGTGAGGGAGGGATTGGGAATGAGGGAGAGAGTGAGGGAGGGACTGGGAATGAGGGAGAGAGTGAGGGAGGGACTGGGAATGAGGGAGGGAGTGAGAGAGGGAGTGGGAGAGAGACTGGGAGTGAGGGAGGGATTGGGAATGAGGGAGTGGGAGTGAGGGAGGGACTGGGAATGAGGGAGGGAGTGGGAGAGAGACTGGGAGTGAGGGAGGGATTGGGAATGAGGGAGAGAGTGAGGGAGGGACTGGGAATGAGGGAGGGAATGAGGGAGGGACTGGGAATGAGGGAGGGAGTGAGAGAGGGAGTGGGAGAGAGACTGGGAGTGAGGGAGAGAGTGAGGGAGGGACTGGGAATGAGGGAGGGAGTGAGGGAGGGACTGGGAATGAGGGAGGGAGTGAGGGAGGGATTGGGAATGAGGGAGAGAGTGTGATTGGCGAACTGACCATCTGATTGACAGCCCCTTCGTCCAATGGCAGCTCAGGTGCCGCCGGATGATTCGACGTTGCGTGCGCGCGCCGTGCTCAGTGGGCGGCTCCGTCCGCCTGCACGTGTGTGTGTGTGTGTGTGTGTGTGCGCGCGCGCGCGTGGGGTGGAGGGCGGGGCGAGGTACGGTTGGTGGGTGTGTGGGGGGGGCGGGGCGAGGTACGGTTGGTGGGTGTGTGGGGGGGGCGGGGCGAGGTACGGTTGGTGGGTGTGTGGGGGGGGCGGGGCGAGGTACGGTTGGTGGGTGTGTGGGGGGGGCGGGGCGAGCCCCCGAGACTGACAGCCCTTGCAGCCACTGGGAGGTCAGGCCCCGCCCCCTCCTTTCATTCCCCCACCCTCTCCCTCCCCCAATGGCGGGATTGGCCGGGGCGCGCGCGTGTGTGCGCATGTGCGTGCGGGAGGTCGGGCGCGGTGCAGTCGGTGTGCGCGTGCGCCGGGGGCTCCAGAGGCGGCGGCGACGACAACAACCACCACCCGAGGCCCAGGCGTCAGGCCTCAGGCCCCCCCCGTGCGGTGATGGCCGGGGAGGCCCCGGGACGCCTGGCCAGCCTGCCCCGGGGCTGGCAGATGAAGCGGGACCCCCACAGCGGCTGGCCGTACTACATCGACCACAACACGGGCACCACCACCTGGGATGACCCGAGGCTCCGGGGCGGCCTCCACAAGCAGGTCAGACCCCGGCCCCCCGCCGGCCCCCCGCCGGCCCCCGGCCCCCCTCACCCCGGGGGGAGAAAGATCAGGCTCTCAGGGGCGGCCGCTCGGCCCCTTCCCTGCCTTAAAGGGCACGGCCTGCCTTTAATTGTCGGAGGATGTTTATTCCATTTAAAGGCGCCCCCCCCCCCCCCCCCCCCCCCCCCCCCGAGGTGCCCTTCTGTGGGGGATCCCGCCTGTGGGCTATTCGACCATGGGAGGCACCACGTCCCACCGGCTCCCTGACCCCTGACCCCCGGTGGCTGCTTTATCCGACCCCTGACCCCCGGTGGCTCCTTTATCTGACCCCCCGGTGGCTCCTTGATCTGACCCCCCTGACCCCCGGTGGCTCCTTTATCTGACCCCTGACCCCCGGTGGCTGCTTTATCTGACCCCCGACCCCCGGTGGCTCCTTTATCTGACCCCCGACCCCCGGTGGCTCCTTTATCCGACCCCCGACCCCCGGTGGCTCCTTTATCTGACCCCCCAATACCCGGTGGCTGCTTTATCTGACCCCCCAATACCCGGTGGCTCCTTTATCTGACCCCCCAATACCCGGTGGCTCCTTTATCTGACCCCCCAATACCCGGTGGCTCCTTTATCTGACCCCCCAATACCCGGTGGCTGCTTTATCTGACCCCCCGATACCCGGTGGCTGCTTTATCTGACCCCTGACCCCCGGTGGCTGCTTTATCTGACCCCCGACCCCCGGTGGCTGCTTTATCTGACCCCTGACCCCCGGTGGCTCCTTTATCTGACCCCCCGATACCCGGTGGCTCCTTTATCTGACCCCTGACCCCCGGTGGCTCCTTTATCTGACCCCTGACCGCGACCCCCAATTGCTGATATTTATCCCACCCCCAACACTTGAAGCACCGCTTCCTCTTCGTCCGTTCACGCCCTTGTCCACCCAAGGGGCTTGACCAGAAAAGGCGGTTGTGGCGTGTCCGAGCGTTTCGGAGGTTGGGGGGGGTGGGGGTGATGGTGCAAAGAAAGGTGGCGCTGGGGGTGAGGGTCAGGTAAAGGAGGCACGGGGGCGTGGTGAATGTGGTAAGCCGAACCCGGCGTTGATGGCCCAACCTCCCCCTTGTCCCTTCACATGAGGGGACGCGGTTCAGAGTACACCACACACACACACCACTGAGAGTCTGGAGTCACATGTAGGCTGGACCGGGTGAGTGCGGGGCAGACTTCCTTCCCTCAAGGGCATCCCCAGAGGCAGAAATTGCTGGAGGGACCCAGCAGGTCAGGCTGGACGGAGAGAGGAGCCTGGAGAGTTGGAGCTCGGATCTCCGTTTCAGCTAAGCAAGAGACATCTCGGGGTTCAGGGACGTAACCCTTCAATGTTGGCGTTCCATGGTGTTTAAGGTGACTGAGGCCCGCTTGCTCAGACTGTCGAGTATTGGAGTTGGTCTGTTCTGTTCAGGTTGTACAGGATGTTTGTGAGTCGCCTTCTGGCGTCCTGTGTCCAGTTTTGCCATGCGAAGGATGTCAGTAAATTTGGAGCAGGTTCAGGAAAGAACTAGCCGGATGTTGCTGGGACTGTGGAGAGTTTGAGTTGGAAAGAGAGACTGGGACGTTTTGCCCCAGAGCGCAAGAAGTTGAGGGGGTGACCTTGGAGGGTTAGAAAATCATGAGATAAGGTGAATGGAAAGATCGTGGGCGGCACGGTGGCACAGTGGTTAGCACTGCTGCCTCACAGCGCCTGTAGACCCGGGTTCAATTCCCGACTCAGGCGACTGACTGTGTGGAGTTTGCACGTTCTCCCCGTGTCTGCGTGGGTTTCCTCCGGGTGCTCCGGTTTCCTCCCACAGTCACAAAGATGTGCGGGTCAGGTGAATTGGCCAAGCTAAATTGCCCGTAGTGTTAGGTAAGGGGTAAATGTAGGGGTATGGGTGGGTTGCGCTTCGGCGGGTCGGTGTGGACTTGTTGGGCCGAAGGGCCTGTTTCCACACTGTAAGTCTAATCTAAAATCTTTAAGTGAGGGTGGGAGCTTTCAAAACAAGGGAGCTGATGTTTAAGGTGAGAGGGGAAAGATTTAAAAGGGAGGGGCTACTTGTTGACACAGAGGGTGGTGTGTGTGTGTGTGTGGAATGAACCGCCAGAGGAAATGGTGAATGCAGCAATGATTAAAACAATGAAAAGATGTTTGGACAGTGACATGAATTGAATGCCATGCAGGCAGGTGGGTCCACTTTAACTTGGGAAATGTGCTGAGAATGGACGGGTGTGTTTCCATGCTGTTTGACTCTGACCCCAGTGATCCTTTCTGTGTTTGCCTGGACTGGGAAGGTCAGCGTGTGTCACCTGCAGACAGAGCGAGCGTTCCGCTCGGCCGTTTCAGAGTCGGGCAGCATTCTCTGGGTCTGCTGGCTGTTTGTTGGGCACGTGAGGGTGACGATGGTTCAGGTTCGATGTTCAGAGGATGACAGGTTTGAGCCTGAGATGTGCCTGACTTTCTCGGTGAAACTCGTTATGAGCTCCAGCAGCCGGTGTTTGCAGCCAGCATGACTCTGATTGCAGTTCAGAAACGCAACTGCCCTGTTACCGTGCCTTCCTCCTCGCACTTCTCCCCCAGGATGAGTATGTGTGTGTTTTTAATTTCTGGAACAGAGACTGGTAATGAGCACTTGAGTGAGTGTCAGTCGTGCCACACCTTGGCTGTTGCTCACTGCACTGCGGGAAGTTCTCAAAACCGTGAAAGGTCACAGAAGGATCAAGAGAGCACGCAAATTGGGGGTGATTTGCAGAAGAAGCTGAGGCAGCACGGTGGCTCAGTGGTTAGCAGTGCTGCCTCACAGTGCCAGGGACCTGGGTTCGATTCCAGCCTCGGGTGACTCTCTGTGTGGAGTTTGCACATTCTCCCCCGTGTCTGCGTGGGTTTCCTCCGGGTGCTCCGGTTTCCTCCCACAGTCCCAAAGATGTGCAGGTCAGGGTGAATTGGCCATGGGAAATTGCCCCATCGTGTTCAGGGATGTGGAGGTTAGGTGTACACTCTTGGGTAAATGTAGGATAACAGAGGAAGGGGAATGGGTTTGGATGGGTTACTCTCTGGAGGGTTGGTGTGGACAAGTGGGGCCAAAGGGCCTGTCGGGATTGTGTGATGATAAGCAAGTGTGACATGAGCAAACACTGTTGTGGTACGAGTCATGACTTGTCGTGCTGGTAGTGCACTCAAGTGCTGGAGGTAGGCTCCATTGAGAAGATCAGGAGGTGCCCTGGATCAGTATGGGCCGGTGCTTCCTGGATAAGTGTGTGGGGGGGGGAGGGAGAGAGAGGGTGGACAGGCGGTGTAGGTGGGGAGGGCGAACAGGGTGAGGGTGGGATGGAGTGCAGGCTGTTGTCAGGTCACGTTCACCGGGAGGGTCATCCCGGGAGAGGAGAGGTCTCTGCTCAGGGACCATGGAAACCAGAGTTTGAGAAAGCTCCCGTGACTGAGTTGAGTAGTTGCCACTTGTTTATCTCTGACCTCTCCCCCTGCGTAGCCGTTTGACTGAATTCTGAGGGATCTTGTCAGCAGCTCCTCCAGAGTCCTGCCGTGCAGGGATCCCACAGGGTCCCCCCCCCTGCCGTCTGCACTGAAATACTCAACACTGTCTGGTCACTCGGAAATCCAAGTCTCTGTGTTTCCATCAGGCCACCTCCTCTGTGCTGGGGAGTTGAGGCAGGGTCACGGGAGCCATTCGAAAGGGAGGTGGGTCATGACCTGTGATCTAGCCTCCAAGAGAAGGGCTGAATGGCCTGTGGTGCCAAGGTGTTTGGCTGAGATCAGTCACTTTATTTCACTCGGCGTTATCGAACAGTGACCGCGACTGTGTGGAATTTCTGTAGGACTCTCCCTCAGCTCACCATCCCTGGAGCTCCCTCCCTAAGGGTGCTGTGTGTAACTCACCCCCCCCCCCCCCCCCACCTTCCCAAGGACAACAGCTTGTGATGTGCACTGCCCATGAGGGTAGCCGAGGAGCTGAAACGGTTGGTTTGCTGGCTGTGATTTTTTTCCAAGAAATGTTTGTTTGAATCGTGCATTTGATTCAGGATCCCTTCCACTGTTTTGTTTCCCCCCCTCCCCAGGAGATGCCATATCCAGGATACAGCTCCAGTTACTGGTATCCCACCGGAGCCCAGACTCCATATCCCAGTGACTACTCTCCGATGATGAACCATCAGATGCCCCCACAAGTAAGCAGCCCTTTGTGCTTATTGTTCCCGGGGGGGTGGGGGGGGCAGGGAGGAGATTGCAATGGGGCAAATGGCTCAGTTAAGGGAAATTGAGGGCGTGCGATGGCGACAGGAACTCGAGGTAGCACCCAGCAGAAGTCAGGCTGGCACCTGTCTGTCCGCCCTGCCTATCGTTCGAGTGTTGTGAGTTGCCTCGGGTTTGGAACTGATGTGAGTTCACCCGTGCCAAGGGCAGCTTTGCCTACCCAGGGCGCGCAAGAATCAAAACCCGCTTTGGCGCCGGCATTGGGAAGGCTGATTGGGAAATAGAAGGGATGGCAGCCCCTGGGTCTGCCCTTGAGCCTGTCGTCTTAAGCCAGTGTGGTCCCACCTGCCAGCACATGGTCCATATCCCTCCAACCCTTCCTAGTCATGTCCCCATCTCGGTGCCCTGTAAATGTTGTGCTGTGTGCCAGTCGGGCAGAGGGACATAGCAGGGGTCCCGCGCCAGGGGTCAGGGTGACACCCTGGCTTCATGCGGGCAGTTTAAGTTAGCAATTATCCGTGCAAACCACGTTACTCTTTGTCCAAACTGACGGGGAGGTTGAGGCAGCTGTGACCAGCGTTGAGGGGATTGACCCTGATGCAGAGGCAGGGAGTGGTGGGGGTGATGGTTACTATCAGCGTGGGTACTCCACCCCCACTCCTCGCTGTAGATCACGTGCACCCCTTCCTGAGTCTGCGAGACCAATCTTACCCAACCATCTTGGGGTAACAGATGGAAGCTGATGCCATCTGTCCACAGGTGCCCACTCGCATGCGGCCACATGCGCAGGAGTACAGACACGGGCACTCCTAAGGGCAGACAGGCACACCCACACACCTCTGAGCTTTCCCATGCCCACCCGACCCTCTGCCCTCAGCACCACGCTGTCCTGCTCCAAACCTGTCCTCCAGCTCTCTGCCCTCGTGCCATGCTCCACCCGTTCCTCCTTGAGAGTCCCTCCCTCTCTCCAAACCCAATTCTTCACCCAAGGCTCTCGCCGCCACCACCTCTTCCTGTGCCCTGTTGTCGTATCCGTGAAGCAGCCGGACTTCCCTGTGGGTGTCTTGTTCGGGGTCGCTTCCGGCACTATCCAAATGCAGGCGACATCGGAGCAATGCTTCCAACAGTCGGTGTGCTGTCCCCTTCGAGCAGTCTGATTGGTGGTGACCCCATGGGCTGGAGGCCATAAGACATTGGAGTGGAAGTAAGGCCATTCGGCCCATCGAGTCCACTCCGCCATTCAATCATGGCTGATGGGCATTTCAACTCCACTTACCAGCATTCTCCCCGTAGCCCTTAATTCCTTGGGACATCAAGAATTTATCAATCTTTGTCTTGAAGACATTTAGCATCCCGGCCTCCACTGCACTCTGCGGCAATGAATTCCACAGGCCCACCACTCTCTGGCTGAAGAAATGTCTCCGCATTTCTGTTCTGAATTGACCCCCTCTAATTCTAAGGCTGTGTCCACGTGTCCTAGTCTCCTCGCCTAACGGAAACAATTTCCTAGTGTCCACCCTTTCCAAGCCATGGATTATCTTGTACGTTTCTATTAAGTCTCCCCTTAATCTTATAAACTCCAATCCCAGGATCCTCAGCCGTTCCTCGTATGTTAGACCAACCATTCCAGGGATCATCCGTGTGAATCTCCGCTGGACACGCTCCAGTGCCAGTATGTCCTTCCTGAGGTGTGGGGACCAAAACTGGACACAGTACTCCAAATGGGGCCTAACCAAAGCTTTATAACGTCTCGGCTGGTCTCCTTGCTGTGTTGGGTTGGGCTGTGACACTGAGATTTGAATTATGAAGCATAATCTGCTGCGTGGGGGTGTGGTGAACATGGAGTCATGGGATTGTTGGCAAAAACCCATCCGGTTTGCTCAGGTCCTTGAGGGAGGCAAATCTGCCATCCTTTCCCGGTCTGGCCTACACACCCTCAGTCCTTAACTGACAGTGGAAATCCTGAAGGTGAAAGTGATCTTGCCTCATAGCTCAGCCTCTGGCATGGTGTGTCGGCCCTGCCTTTGCTGTGTTGAATCCTCGTGCGGCCCCAGCCTGTGTCTTCCCCATATGACAGTGAGCAGGCTTCCCGGTTTCCTGTTGGACCGGTCGCGTGTGTTTGCATGCTTGAGAGAGGTGTGTCAGGCTAGTGCTGACGTCTGCAGCTTGTGGGAATCTGGCTGAGCGAGCCAGGGCGGAGACCGGCTGAGTGGGAGCTGCACTGCAGAGTGATGACTCACCTGCCCAGGGCTGCAAATGCTTCGGTCGGAAGGAGTCATCCCCCGAGAGGAGTTGGCCAACTCTGTCTGACCTTGCTCCCAAAGGACCTCATTTTCCCCAAGTCCGGTTGGGATTCTGACTGGAGCTCACAGTGAAGTGTGTCCCACTTGGGAAACAGGCAGGTTGAACCAAGTCTTTGTCCCCCTGTGTGGCAGCACATTGACAGCCTGACTTGTTGACTCATCGGTTATGGGGGTCTTGGTCACGTTGCCCACCGGGGGGGCAGCCCCTGATCTGCCCTTGAGCCTGTTAGCTTGAACCAATCTAGTCACACCTGCCAGCACCCGGCCCATATCCCCCCAAACCCTTCCTATTCATATACCCATCCAAATGCCTCTTAAATGTTGCAATTGTACCAGCCCCCAGCACATCCTCTGGCAACTCATTCCATACACGTACCACCCTCTGTGTGAAAAAGTTGCCCCTTCGGTCCCTTTTATATCTTTCCCCTCTCACCCTAAACCTATGCCCTCTAGTTCTGGACTCTCCCACCCCAGTGATAGGACTTTGTCTATTTATCCTATCCATGTCCCTCATGATTTTATAAACCTCTATAAGGTCACCCCCTCAGCCTCTGACGCTCCGGGGAAAACAGCCCCAGCCTGTTCAGCCTCTCCCTGTAGCTCAAACCCTCCAACTCTGGCAACATCCTTGTAAATCTTCTCTGAACCCTTTGAAGTTTCACACTCCATTGAGCTTCTGACCCCAGTTTGTCTCCACCATGAGGTGTGAAAACAAAGTGTGTGTTTGTGTGCGTTGCTGGCTTGGCCCAGCACTTATTGCCCTGTTACCCTCTAACTGCCCCCTTGAGAAGGTGGGGTGGGAACCGCTGCAGTCCTGTGTGGTGTAGGGAACCGTCCCACGCAGCACCGTGAGGGAGGGAATCCCGGGATTCTGACCCTGAAGGAACGGCCGATAGATTTCCAAGTCGCGGATGGTGAGGGGCTCGGAGGGGGTGATGTTCCCGTGTACTTTGAGATGGAGGGCTCGTGGGTTTGGAAGGTGCTGTCCAAGGACTTGTGTTTTACTCATGTTACCTTGCTCTACTCCACACACACCTCTTCAGGTTCACTTCTTTTCATGTTCTCCTGCCACCCTTCAATCGTCTAATCTCTCCGAGCTTTCGTTCACCCTGTTTTCCCCATGACGAGCCTTGCTGACCGTGACTGAGTCAGGTGGGAAAAACGTTGTTGCTTCTCTGACAGTGGCCCCTTCCAGTTGTCCTGTTCTGGTCTACACAGAGTCCTTCAGCACGGAGACAGGCCCCTTGGCCCAAACTGGCCCATGCCGACCAAAATGGCCGCCCACGCTAACCCCACTTCACTTGTCCCTGTCCTTCGAATCCTTTCCTATCCATCTATTTGTCCAAATGCCTTTGAAATGTGATTAATGGGCCCCTCTCAATCACTTCCTCTGGCAGTACATACCACATGCGTACCACCCTGTGTGGAAAAACGTTGCCCCTCGTGTTCCCTTTTATTCTTTCCCCTTGAACCTTAAACTGATGCCCTCTCGTCCTCGATTCCCCACCCCTGGGAAAAAAACCTGAGAGCGTTCACCCTATCCGTGCCTCTCATGATCTGTACACCTCCATCCGATCCCCCCTCAGTCTCCTACACTCTAAAGAAAAGGTGCTAGCTTGTCCAACCTCTCCCTGGAACTCAGAGCCTTGAGTCCAGGCAACATCCTTGTAAATCCCTTCTGCCCCCTCCCTTCCTATATGCTAATATCCTTCCAATACCAAGGTGACCAACACAGCGAAATGTCGCCTCACCACTGACCTGTGTAACTACAACATCACTTCCCAACTTGTGTCAGCAATGCCCTGACTGACGAAGGCCAGTGTGCCAATAGCTGCCTTCACAGCCCTGTCTACCTGTGACTCCACTTTCAGGGAACTGTGAACCTGAACTCCCAAGGTCTCTCTGTTCCACTACACTCCTTAAGGCCCTCCCATCCACCATGAAACTCCGACCTTGATTTGACTTTCCAAAACGCAAGGCCTCGTGCTGATCGACGTGAAACTCCATGAGCCATTCCTCGCCCACTTCCCCAGCTGGTCGAGGTCCTGCTGCGGTTTCTGAGAACCTTCCTCACTGACCACGATATCGCCTACTTCGGTGTCATCTGTGAATGGGACTAACCCATGCTCTCCTCCAGGTCATTGATCGAGATAACAAACAGCAGTGGGCCCAGCACTGACCCCTGTGGTACCCCACTAGTCACAGATCTCTGGGCTAAGCAACCTCCTTCCACTATTCCCCTCTGCTTCCTGCAGTCAAAACGATTGATGCCTCCAACTTGCAGCTCCCCCCTGGCTTCCATGTGATGGAACCTTCCAGAGCAGGGTGGAACCTTATCCAAGGCCTTGCTGAAATCCACACAGACTCCCACCTCCCACCCTGCCCTCGCCAACCTTCCTGGTCACTCCATCCAATGATCTCCCGCTCACAAAGCCGGTGTCTGTCCTGTCCTGCTGTGTACTGCGTTGACCTCACAGACCCTCCCCACCCAGGTTGCTGGCTGGTCATCGCTGATGTCAGAAGCCTGCACCCTGGCAGGGCCACAGTACTGCTCGCTCCCCTGGAGAGCCCCTTGTCTCCCCAGCTGCCTGCCAGCTTCCCCCCCCCCCTTGCTCCAGAGTGAGGCAGTGCAGCATGTGATGTTGGCGTGTCCGTTTCCCTTCCCCCCCCCCCCTCCCTCCTCCGTCCAAGGCATGTGAGTGACCGGCGTTCCGTCCCTTCGTCCCCAGGGGCTCGTCAACGGCGTCTTTCCTGGCGGACGGCCCTCCTCTCCGGGCCGCGTCCCGCTGAACACGTGGTATCCCACGGGACCGGGTGAGAGTCGCTCGCCGGAGAGCCTTTCGTGCGAGAACATCCAGCAGCAGCAGCAGCAGCTTCCCAACCAGCAATCTGGACTGCCCAGGCCCCCGTCAAACGGACATGCTCCTGCCACACAGTGGGCCCACTCGCAGCAGGGGGCAACCTCCCACAACCTGTCAGCCAGGACTCCGGCACCAGCTCACCCAGCCTACGGCACTCCATCACAGCGGGTATGTGACACGCCAGCCCGGTTCCGGGAGTGAGAGGTGGGGGAGGGGGGTGGGACGTGTCTAGTGCTTGGGGGCAGGGGGGAACTGTTCAACGAGGGCCCCTGACAAGTGAGGTGCTGAGACCAGAATGGCTGGGGGGCAACGCGGTCAGCCAACAGCAGCGATGTGCAAGGGTTAGTTCAGCAAGCACTGGGTCAACAGGCGCACCCTGGGAGCTGAGCAGGCCCACAGTGTGTCAGGGTGAAAGCTGGTCCAGAGTTATCGGGCGGTGGGTCCCACAGCACCCAAGGTGAAGCCAGGACTCTGAGCTGGGAGCAGTCGGGCAGCAGCCCTGACGCAACGGGAGAGCCACGGCGAGGGAGCGGAACCACGTTCAGCCCGTGGCCGAGCCCTGAGTGTGCTCCCGGGAGGTGGGGGGGTGGGGAAATGTGCTGGAAATGCTGCAGCACGCCCACGCTGGGGGACGAGAGGGGAAGGGCACGCTCGGTGATTTCAGTCTGCGCACGACGTAGTTGGAGGAAGGTTCTGCTGGCTGGAGAAGAGTTGGAGCAGAGCCGCCCACCTGCCCTGTCACCTACCTGGGTAAAAGGGAAGCAGGGTTTTCAGGAACGGGGGCCCTTTGCTGACGGGGCCCTGGAACTGAATGGACGCAGGCTGGGCCAGTTGTGTTCACGTTGGAGGCTCCAGCCATTCAGGGGAGTGGGCCGAGCCTGGGTTCCTGTACTCTGGCACTGAGAGAGTGCCACAGGCTGATGGCATTCCCATCAGAAGGAGCCTCGCCTGGGAACGGGCATCAGCCTCCCACTTTCCCCCAAAGGGTGAGGGCTGTGCAGGTTCTGCTGAGGTTGGAGATGGTACATTCAGCCATCAAGTTCCTTTCAGAACACAGCAGGGTCGGCAGCAGCTTTCTGTTTGGAGCCTTGGCAGAGCTTGTCCGAGATGGTGCTGAGCAATTTGTTAGTCACCCTTCCGCATGCCTCAGTGCACTGACGGGTTCTCACTGTGGCCTTTGAGCCCAGTCAGAGGAAGGTGTCCCTGAAAGGGTGGGAATTCCCCCATCTCCTGTCGGGAGAATCGATTCACAAAGGGGTCCAGCCGGATGGTCACTGTCAGTGCAGTGGGAATTTCAGACCAGGAGGACTGAGGACAACCGGGAGGAGAAAGTGAGGACTGCAGCTGCTGGAGATCGGAGCTGAAAATGTGTTGCTGGAAAAGTGCAGCACGTCAGGCAGCATCCAAGGAACAGGAGAATCCACGTTTCGAAGGGCTTGTGCCCGAAACGTCGATTCTCCTGCTTCTTGGATGCTGCCTGACCTGCTGCGCCTTTCCAGCGACACATTATCAGGACTGATTGCAACCCACAGAACACACACACGCTCACACAGACACAGTCGAACACACTCCACGCACAGACACACACAGACTCTCTCTCTCTCTCGCACACACAGACACAGGTGCAAACACACACAGGCAGACAGGCACATGCAAAGACACACACTCACTCTCTCACACACAGATGCAAATACACACACGCACGCGCACGCACACACACACACGCGCAAACTCACGCAGACAGACAGGCTGACTCTCTCTCTCTCTCAGGCTCTCTCAGACCCAGATGCAGACACACGGACAGGCAGACCCGCGCTCACGGACAGGCAGACTCTCACAGATGCAAACACACGGACAGGCAGACACGCACGCAGACAGGCAGACACTGACATACTTAGTGCAGCTCCCTGACTCAGTCCATCCAACTGGTGATGCGTTTCCTTGGCACTGCTGCGCTGGGTTGGGTGTGGTTGGGCCGGGTCAGGCTGGATTGGGTTGGATTAGGCTGAGTTGGGCTGGGCTGGGTCGGGTTGTGCTGCGCTGGGTCGGGTCGGGCTGGGCTGGGCCGGGTTGGGTTGGGTTGGGTTGTGCTGAGCTGGGCTGGGCTGGGTGAGGCTGATGCTCTGTGCTGCAGGCTGCCCTGGAGCTAACCCATTCTGCTTGGTTTGGTTGAACAGGAAGTCTTCGATCAGCCGCTCCAGTACCCAGTGACAGCCTCGCAATACCACTTCAGGAACCCGGAGTCAGGCCCCCAGCAGCCCCTGTACCCTCCCCAGCACCAGGCCGCCACTGCCCCGGGAGCCCCAAGCCAGCCCTGGACCCCCTCGACACAGGCACCCCCTCTGCAGTCCCATGACCCCTGGGCTCAGAGTCGAGTGACCGGTCTCCCAGCATCAGCCCAGCAGTATCCCCATGTCATGCCCCCTTTCAGGAGCAGTGTCGTTTCCACACCGACCCCAGGCTGGCAGAACCCTTCCCTGTATGAACAGAAGGTAAGCATCACCTACACAGGAGCAAGATAAGCATCAGGCGCATGGTCACCTCTGGGTGTCCAGAGTGAAGCTTTGTGAATATGTTCCCCCTTCATGGGACGGCACGGTGACTCAGTGGTTAGCACTGCTGCCTCACAGCACCAGGGCCCCAGGTTTGATTCCATCCTCGGGTACCTGTCTGTGTGTGGAGTTTGCGCGTTTTCCCCCCCTGTGCGTGGGTTTCCTCCCCCAGTCCAAAGATAGGCAGGTTAGGGTGAATTGGCCGTGCTAAATTACCCAGAATGTTCAGGCATGTGCTGGTTAGGGTGGATTGGCCATGCTAAATTACCCATAGTGCTCAGGGATGTGCAGGTTAGGGTGGATTAGCCATGGGAAATTACCCATAGTGCTCAGGGATGTGCTGGTTAGTGTGGATTGGCCATGCTAAATTACCCATAGTGCTCAGGGAAGTGCAGGTTAGGGTGGATTAGCCATGGGAATTTTCCCATAGTGCTCAGGGATGTGCTGGTTAGTGTGGATTGGCCATGCTAAATTACCCATAGTGCTCAGGGAAGTGCAGGTTAGGGTGGATTGGCCATGGGAAATTACCCATAGTCCTCAGGGAAGTGCAGTTTAATGTGGATTGGCCGTGGGAAATGACCCATAGTGCTCAGTGATGTGCTGGTTAGTGTGGATTGGCCATGGGAAATTACCCATAGTGCTCAGGGATGTGCAGGTTAGTGTGGATTGGCCATGCTAAATTGCCCTTGATGCTCAGGGATGTGCAGGTTAGGGTGGATTGGCCGTGGGAAATTGCCCTTGATGCTCAGGGATGTGCAGGTTAGGTTGGTTAACCATGGGAAATACAGGGTGACAGTGATGGGGAAGCAGTGCTAGGTCTGGGTGGGATGTTCTTCAGGGGCATTGTGTGGACTCGGCAGGCCGAATGGCTGGTTTCCACATTTACATGTCTCCTTGACACTGTCAGCTCCCTGGGAGCTTCCTTTGATTTTGGAGATGGCTGAACTTGTCTTTCAGTCAACTAGGCCGCATCGTGTGAGGTCCTGCTTCTCCAGCTCACAGCGCAGCACGCTGAGGGTGCAGGGGCCTGTCAGAGGGTGCGGCAGTGAATTCAAGGGACACCAGGTCGCGCGGTGGGGCTTAGTTCCTCAAAGCGTCTGTTGCTGACCCTGTTTAATCTCCAACCCCGTCCCCCGGCTTTAACCTGGAACAGGCCTGTTATTTAACTGACTCATCCCAGCTCTCTCAAAAGTCATGGCGTACAAACTCTGCTTCTCATCATCAGCACTGCTAAATCTGGGCAACGTTGCCAGCATTTTGTTGTTTAGGTATTTCAAGTTTGTGAGAAGATTTGTAGCTCGGGTGCTCGTTGTTGTGGTTCTGTTCGCCGAGCTGGGATTTTGTGTTGCAGACGTTTCGTCCCCTGTCTAGGTGACATCCTCAGTGCGAGGGAGCCTCCTGTGAAGCGCTTCTGTGATCTTTGCTCCGCCTGGTGATACAGGTGATATCACTATAAATGCCGGAGGAAACATCACAGAAGCGCTTCACAGGAGGCTCCCAAGCACTGAGGATGTCACCTAGACAGGGGACGAAACGTCTGCAACACAAATTCCCAGCTCGGCGAACAGTACCATGACGTTTTGGTATTTATTGCACACTTGAGCGATCCCTTTGGGAACCTGTTGCCCCTCATCCGAGTGAGTTCGACGTGTGTGGTTTCTTCTATAGATAAAGCTGTTGCCGCACGTTAAGCATTCTCTGCCGTCACCAGCTAATAATGTCTCACTCGGGCGATCGATATTCCAGACCTGTCGGGAGGAACTGGCCTGGTTTCCCCCCCCGACACCAAACGCGCTGGGAATGACGCACTGTGCGTTGGTTCCCGGCAGGTTAGACAAAACAGAATGTGAGGTTAGTCGCGCCGAGTGGAGAGGATCGAAATGGAGAAAGACAGCAGGAAATGGCAGCACACAGGCATTTGGGAGTGCTTGAGTCAAAAACCTGTTGAATCGCATCCATGTTCGCCAGCTCACGGGAAAGGCAAATGGCATAGAATATCAGAATAGGGCTCACTGACTGTACACAAGGCACTAGTCAGACTGGAACTGGAAGACTGTCAACAGTTTATGGCCTGTTCTCCGGAAAGTGGAGTCGCAGGGAGGTAGGATAGTGAAGAAGGCGTTTGGTATGCTTTCCTTTATTGGTCAGAGTATTGAGTACAGGAGTTGGGAGGTCATGTTGCGGCTGTACAGGACATGGGCTAGGCCACTGTTGGAATGTTGTGTGCAATTCTGGTCTCCTTCCTGTCAGAAAGATGTGTAACTTGAAAGGGTTCAGAAAAGATTTACAAGGATGTTGCCAGGGTTGGAGGGTTTGAGCTACAGGGAGAGGCTGAACAGGCTGGGGCTGTTTTCCCTGGAGCGTCAGAGGCTGAGGGGTGACCTTATGGAGATTTACAAAATTATGAGGGACATGGATAGGATAAATAGGCAAGGTCCTTTCCGTGGGGTTGGAGAGTCCAGAACTAGAGGGTATAGGTTTAGGGTGAGAGGGGAAAGATATAAAAGGGACAGCCTTTTCACGCAAAGGGTGGTACGTGTATGGAATGAGCTGCCAGAGGAAGTGGTGGGGGCTGGTACAATTGCAACATTTGGATGGGTATATGAATAGGAAGGGTTTGGAGGGATATGGGCCGGGTGCTGGCAGGTGGGACTAGATTGGGTTGAGATATCTGGGTCAGCATGGACAGGTTGGACCGAAGGGTCTGTTTCTGTGCTGTACTCCTCTATGACTCTGAGACAGAGACTGACCATTGCAGCCAGTCCAGAGAAAGTTCACTCAGCTGCTCCCGAGTATAGAGGGACTGTTTTATGGGGAGAGGTTGAGTAGATTGGGCGTGGAGCAGGGACAGCATAGTTTCCGAATAAGTGGGCCCCCATCGAAGGCAGGGACATGAGGAGGAATGTCTCCTCTGAGGAGAGCTCTGAGGCACCGTTTGAGGGTGAGTCTGTGGAACTCCTGAGCACAGAAAGGCTGGGTCATGAAGTAGGTTCAAGACTGAAAGGCTGATTTCCCTTCCTGAGGAAACGGAAATCTTGTGGCACAGTGATAGCGTCTGGACCTCTGGGTCAGGAGGCCTGGCTTCAGGGCTCTCCTGATCCAGAGGGTGGTTCGCAACGTGCTGGAGAAGATGGGAGCATGAGTTCGGTGCTGTTTCACACCAGTCGTTCCCCTGCCCTTCCCGATCCCATTTTGTCCGAACCCATTCGGCGACTGAGCGTCAGTGTTGTACACTCCTTTGGCTGGTTTCTAAACGGCTGGGGTCTGTTTTCCAGGATGTCCCATACCCCATGAGCCACCAGGACATGCGGGCAACCGGCCTCGGCCACGCCGGTTACCCAGGGACCGAGCAGCAGTTGACCAGCTACCCCCCTGTGCCGAGCCCGGAGCAGCCGCCAAGCGCGTTACCCGCTGCCAGGGTGGAGTACAGTGCCCCTCCAACGGTGTACAAGACCCGGGCGGAGGGCCAGGGCGCCCGGGAGGGGGCCAGCGAGGGGGCGCAGCTGCCTGGCCCTGGCGCCGCCGACCACCCCGGCCACGCCAAAGTGGAGCAGGTCCTGGTGCAGCTGCGGCAGCTGGAGGCCGAGGTGGGCAGCTTCCAGGGCGCCCGGGGGGACAAGGCGTACCGGCGGCTGGAGGAGCTGCTGACCAAGCAGCTGCTGGAACTGGACGCGGTGGAGACCGACGGGCGCGAGCACGTCCGTCAAGCCCGTAAGGAGGCCGTGCACAGGATTCAGGGCGTGCTGGAAAAACTGGAGACGCTGGCGGGCTAATGGCCCCCCCACCCCCCCTCCCAGCCTGCTGGGCAGACCGAGAGAGGAGGGGGGGCCCCCTGAAACCCACCCGTCACTGTCCGCTGGGGCCGTTTCCAGGAAGTGCCCACAGGAACCAGATAGACCGACACCACCACCCACCCCCTCCCACCCTGATGACCCCCCCGGCGCACGTTCGGTTTTCCAACACGCCGGGACCAAGTCTGGGACGCGTGCTCTGACAGGACGTGACAGGCGGCTTCCTCTGGGTGGCGAGCATTGCGGACAAGGGGCCACCCAATTCCGGAACTCCCTCTTTCAGGCGAGTCTTCGGACTGGGCACAGATTGGGTGCAGGACTGAGTGAAACGGATGACCATCATGTCACTGCGCTGCAGGGAAAGGAGATGCCGAGCCCCTGAGAGGGGAAAACACAAGACAGTCCCGTGTCCAGACGGCTCGAATGCGTGCCGTGCTGTCGGAGGGCGATTGCGGCTTTCCAGGCGTTCCCCTGTCCACCTCAGGGCAGCTGCGTCGACAGCACTGAATGAACACAAGCCGTCCGGTCAGACTGCGCACTCCGCAACGAGGTCTGATCCCATTGACGCTGCGGTGGGAGGGAAAGAAAATACCCCGGTTCCCAGCAAGCCCCCAGACTCCCTCTCCTCTCCAACCCCCGTTTCAGTCCAGACCGCAGCCACTCGGAGCGTGTCCGTGCCAGGATTTCTCCATCGGGCGAATCAAATGCCAAGTCCCTCCCGGGGCAGGGATCTGAGCGAAGGTGGAAACTCGGGCAGCTGTCCAGGATAGAGAGGTCACCGTTGAGTTTTGTCCGATTCGGTGCTGGTTTGTTCAGGAGCCAGTGCCTCCTCGGACCTGCCCATGTGCACTTTTGCGTTCCTCCTCACCACCGTCCCCCATCTTTGATGGGGTTAAATAAATAAGGAATGGTACAGATCACTGTGGGAATGATCAGGGCCATGACTGAGGGCTCGTTGTCGTCCACGTTCGCTGTGTGCTCGCATCCCTCTCCTAATGCACTTTGGTCACCCACAAACGACCAAGCCGCATGCTCCCTCACCGGCCACTGCCTCCAGACCTGTGCCCCTGAGCTCCAGACTCGGGAAGTCAACTTGCCATCTCTCTTCAGTTACAAAGTGCTTTCCCGTGATCCCAGTTCCTGTTCTCCCGTTCCACTTTCACCCCAGTGGTGTGGATTGGGATGGGGAAGGTGGTGTGGTGTGGCGCCGCGTGGGCAAGCTGGGCTGAACGCTTGGCATCTTCGGCACCACTTGGCACCATCCAAGCTTTGTCACCTCACCATCTCGAGTGGATGGAGGGGCAGTGTCTGTTTGGTTCAGACTGGGTCTCAGTGTACGTTCGAGATAGTTTTATTCCTTCCTCTCCTTTGACTCGCCTTGTACTGCATGTGGGGGCAGGAACCCTGGAGTCTCTCAGCCAGAAGATGGCATTTTGTGTTTTCCCCCCCTACCTCCAGGGAGGACAGGGACCGATACAGAGATAGAGAGCTGACTGCACTGTCTCCCGCTCAGCAGGACAGGCAGGAATGCCAGATTTCCAAGGGATCCACAATTTCTTCCGCAGGAACAGGGAGTGCTTAGTGGTCAGCAAGTCAACTCTGGCCAAGACGTTGTTTTGGAGAATCTGATTGGCTTCCTTCCCAACCGGAGTGCTAGATTGTACCTCCCTCTGTATGTGTGTGTGTATGTCCTGGTGAGTACAGTAATAAATTGTACCTCTGTGTGTGTGTGTCCCAGTGAGTACGGTGATAAATTGTACCTCCCTGTGTGTGTGTGTGTCCCCCAGTGAGTACGGTGATAAATTGTACCTCCCTGTGTGTGTGTGTGTGTGACCCGGTGAGTATGGTGATAAATTGTACCTCCCTGTGTGTGTGTGTCCCGGTGAGTATGGTGATAAATTGTACCTCCGTGTGTGTGTGTGTCCTGGTGAGTACGGTGATAAATTGTATCTCCCTGTGTGTGTGTGTGTGTGTGTGTGTGTCCCGGTGAGTGCGGTGATAAATTGTACCTCCCTGTGTGTCCGTCCCGGTGAGTACGGTGATAAATTGTACCTCCCTGTGTGTGTGTCCCGGTGAGCATGGTGATAACTTGTACCTCCCTGTGTGTGTGTGTGTCAGTGAGTATGGTGATAAATTGTACCTCCCTGTGTGTGTGTCCCGGTGAGTACGGTGATAAATTGTACCTCCCTGTGTGTGTGTCCCGGTGAGTGCGGTGATAAATTGTACCTCCCTGTGTGTGTGTGTGTCCCGGTGAGTACGGTGATAAATTGTACCTCCCTGCGTCTGTGTGTGTGTCCCGGTGAGTACGGTGATAAATTGTACCTCCGTGTGTGTGTGTGTGCGCCCTGGTGACTACGGTGATAAATTGTACCTCCCTGTGTGTGTGTGTGTGTGTGTGTGTCCCGGTGAGTATGGTGATAAATTGAATCTCCCTGTGTGTGTGTGTGTGTGTCCCGGTGAGTGCGGTGATAAATTGTACCTCCCTCTGTGTGTGTGTGTCCCGATGAGTACGGTGATAAATTGTACCTCCCTGTGTGTGTGTCCCGGTGAGCATGGTGATAAATTGTACCTCCCTGTGTGTGTGTGTCCCCGTGAGTGCGGTGATAAATTGTACCTCCCTGTGTGTGTGTCCCGGTGAGCATGGTGATAACTTGTACCTCCCTGTGTGTGTGTGTGTGTGTGTGTGTCAGTGAGTATGGTGATAAATTGTACCTCCCTGTGTGTGTGTCCCGGTGAGTACGGTGATAAATTGTACCTCCGTGTGTGTGTGTCCCGGTGAGTACGGTGATAAATTGTACCTCCCTGTGTGTGTCAGTGAGTATGGTGATAAATTGTACCTCCCTGTGTGTGTGTGTCCCGGTGAGTACGGTGATAAATTGTACCTCCGTGTGTGTGTGTCCCGGTGAGTACGGTGATAAATTGTACCTCCGTGTGTGTGTGTCCTGGTGAGTACGGTGATAAATTGTATCTCCCTGTGTGTGTGTGTGTCCCGGTGAGTACGGTGATAAATTGTACCTCCCTGTGTGTGTGTGTGTCCCGGTGAGTATGGTGATAAATTGTACCTCCCAGTGTGTGTGTGTGTGTGTCCCGGTGAATGCGGTGATAAATTGTACCTCCCTGTGTGTGTGTCCCGGTGAGTACGGTGATAAATTGTACCTCCCGGTGTCAGTGTGTGTGTCCCGGTGAGTACGGTGATAAATTGTACCTCCCTGTGTGTGTGTCCCGGTGAGTACGGTGATAAATTGTACCTCCCAGTGTGTGTGTGTGTGTGTGTCCCGGTGAGTACGGTGATAAATTGTACCTCCCTGTGTGTGTGTCCCGGTGAGTACGGTGATAAATTGTACCTCCCGGTGTCAGTGTGTGTGTCCCGGTGAGTACGGTGATAAATTGTACCTCCCTGTGTCTGTGTGTCCCGGTGAGTACAGTGATAAATTGTACCTCCCTGTGTGTGTGTGAGTCCCGGTGAGTACGGTGATAAATTGTACCTCCGTGTGTGTGACCCGGTGAGTATGGTGATAAATTGTACCTCCCTGTGTGTGTGTGTGTGTCCCGGTGAGTACGGTGATAAATTGTACCTCCCTGTGTGTGTGTGTGTGTCCCGGTGAGTATGGTGATAAATTGTATCTCCGTGTGTGTGTGCGTGTCCCGGTGAGTACGGTGATAAATTGTACCTCCCTGTGTCTGTGTGTGTGTCCCGGTGAGTACAGTGATAAATTGTACCTCCGTGTGTGTGTGTCCCGGTGAGTACGGTGATAAATTGTACCTCCCTGTGTCTGTGTGTGTGTCCCGATGAGTACAGTGATAAATTGTACCTCCCTGTATGTGTGTCCCGGTGAGCATGGTGATAAATTGTACCTCCCTGTGTCTGTGTCCCGGTGAGCATGGTGATAAATTGTACCTCCCTGTGTGTGTGTCCCGGTGAGCATGGTGATAAATTGTACCTCCCTGTGTGTCCGTGTGTGTCCCGGTGAGCATGGTGATAAATTGTACCTCCCTGTGTGTGTGTGTGTGTCCGTGTGTGTCCCGGTGAGCATGGTGATAAATTGTACCTCCCTCTGTGTGTGTGTGTGTGTCTGTGTGTGTCCCGGTGAGCATGGTGATAAATTGTACCTCCCTCTGTGTGTGTGTGTGTCCCGGTGAGTGCGGTGATAAATTGTACCTCCCTGTGTGTGTCCCGGTGAGCATGGTGATAAATTGTTCTCTCCCTGTGAAAGTTTGGCATTCCTGTGTGTATCCTACTGTGAGGGTCTGGCCTAAACCTCTCGTGTCTGCAGCACTTCCGTGGTGCTGCTGTGACCTTCTCCCCTCCCTGAGAGAGGAGCACACTGTCCGTCTGTGCCTCCTCACTGGAGGCCGCCTCCCTGTTTGCTGCTCCACCTGCCTTGTCCTTTTTGGGAATGAGATGCCCCTGTCTGGAAGACGAGCCTGCACAGGACCTCGGGCTGGCCGGGAGCAGGACTCGCCCTGTGTGACCCACAGGACTGCAGAGTACATCCCAGAGGTGGCTGGGCATGAGCAATCCCCCAGCTTGCTTCCCATCCTGCTGGCTGGGCCCTCCATGATTCACTTTCCGGGGGTAGGGTGGGGGGGGAGGGCTGGTTGTTTTGCCACTTCTAATCCTCACCCGCAGCTTGGGAAGTGCTGGGGCGAGACCCTCACTCTCTGGGAAGCAGAGACGCCCCCCAACAGGGAAACCTTCAGATGGGCTGTGGGGAAGAGCAGGGAGGCTAGTCACCTATCCTTCCCCCCCCCCCCCCCCACACAAACCCCTTCCCCACCTCCCGGCTGGCTTCTCAGCGCCACAGCAGCCCGCGGTGACATCGGCACTGCCAGAGTGGCTCCTTCAGCTGCCGTCTCCTCCGATCTTATCCCCCCCCCTCGGTGTGAGCCTTCCCAGTGAATCCGTCCTGCGTAGAGCGAGCCAGGAGCTGGCTCCGTGGCCAGAATGGCCACGTTGCATTCGCTTGGGGAGTGGGCGCCGGGTCAGTGACTTATCACGGGCTGGCGTGAAACCCCTCGCCCCCTTTTGAGCCCACGTGGCGGTTTTATACATAGATAGCTCTATTCTATATGCATGAAGTCAACCTTTTATATTTTCTAAACCCTTGGAACAACGGAGTTGGATTGAAACACTGAGCATGGAGAAGGTATAAATATATCCGCACACACGCTCCCCTCAAACTGGAAGCACTGTCACAGACTGGGGTTGACCCCAGAAAACCAACCTGTGTTCACGTCTCTGTGGCCACACCCAGGGTCTTCTGCACACTTGTCATTCCCTTCATCAACAATCTCAGGTATCTTGCAGTTCTTGGATTGTCTGAACCAGAGGCAGACTGGGGGGGACGCGACTCACTTGTTTCGAAGGGGGTGACGCAAATGTTTCTTAACAGAAAATTAATTTTTTTGAGGAGAATTATATCTTTGATATCAAAAGGAAAACCAGTGACCTGTGCTTCTGTGTCCCGTTAGCCGAGTTGTCTGTCTGCGCTGCCACGTTTTGGGAATGTTCTGATGTGTGGTCGTCTTGCGTGTCCCCTCGTTGTGCACGAATCCGTGCAATAAACGTCTGCTTGTCTTCCACTCTGTCGCCTCTGGTTATTTCTGCTTCGCAATTCCAACTTGACCCCCCCCCCCCCCCCCCCCCCCCAAACTGCGGCTCTCAAAGGGAAGGGGTCAAACGAGGAGACAACCCCAAACACTGGCCAACAGGTACGTACTGCAGAGAGACCAAGTGCACTGCAGACGCTAGAATCCAGCAGGAGACCGGCTGAAACGTCGCAGGCAACATCAGGAGGTGAAGTCAACGTTACGGGTGTCGCCCCTCTTCAGGGGTGGGTGGGTCATGGCTGGGGAGAGGGGCAGGAGGCTGAGGGAGGGAGAAGTGAACACAGGAAGAGGGTCTCAGCGGGTTGCTCAATGGGAAGGACGAATCCAGATGGGAGCTGGAAGGGAGGGTTGGTCGGAGGGGTGAAAGGGAGTTGGGGAATGGGAAGGGAGTTTATTTGAAATTGGGAATCTCACTGTTGAATCCCCCATACTGTAGGCTGCCCAAATGGAAGATGAGGTGTCGTTCCTCTAAGTTGAAGTTGGGATCGTTATTGGCAGTGGAGGGGTCCAAGGATGGTTATGGAGGGGGAAGGGGAATTGAAATGGGTGGGGACTGGGAGGGTGGTCACGGAGAGGGAGGGGGAAGGGGAATTGAACTGGGCGGGGCCTGGGAGGGTGGTCATGTCGGAGAGGGAGGGGGAAGGGGAATTGAACTGGGCGGGGCCTGGGAGGGTGGTCATGGAGAGGGAGGGGGAAGGGGAATTGAACTGGGCGGGGACTGGGAGGGTGGTCATGGAGAGGGAGTGGGAAGGGGAACTGAAATGGGTGGGGACTGGGAGGGTGGTCATGGAGAGGGAGGGGGAAGGGGAATTGGACTGGGCGGGTGGTCATGGAGAGGGAGTGGGAAGGGGAACTGAAATGGGTGGGGACTGGGAGGGTGGTCATGGAGAGGGCGGGGGAAGGGGAATTGAACTGGGAGGGTGGTCACGGAGAGGGAGGGGGAAGGGGAATTGAAATGGATGGGGACTGGGAGGGTGGTCATGGAGAGGGAGGGGGAAGGGGAATTGAAATGGGTGGGGACTGGGAGGTCCAGTTGGCTCCTGTGAGCCTGGCTGAGATACGCGGTGAGTTTCCGTTTGGTCTCCCTGATGTCGAGAAGCCCACATCGGGAGCATCTGATGCAGTAAACTGGGTTGGAGGAGAGAGAGATGAACCCCTCTCTGACCTGGAAGGACTGTTTGGGGCCTGGGGGGGTACCAGCAGGTTTTGCATCTTTCATGGTTGCGAGGGGTTAAAGGTTGGAAGGAGGGTGCAGGTCAATGGGAAGGGTCAGGCAGACCGAGGTGTGGCAAACCCCTGTTCTTCCCTTCCATCCTTCTGACCTACCCTTCTGTCCATCGACCAACCAGACTGTACCTACCACCTGTGCCCACTCATCACCCTTACCCCCCCATCCCTTTGTCTCCAGCTCCCCCCACCCACAGTCCTGAAGAAGGGTTACACCCGAAACATTGCCTTCCCCACCTCCTGAAGCCGCCTGGCTTGCTGTGTTCTTGCAGCCTCCTGCCTGTTTCTTCCCTTCCCCACCTCTCTCTGCCTTCCGCAAGGAGTGTTCCCTTCAATAGTTCTTGGTTTGCGCCATTCTTCCCACCAATTCCCCCAAACCCCCACGTTCCTTCCCCTGCAACTGGAAAAGATGCAAAAGCTGCCGGTACACCCCACCTCCCCCTCACCTTCACCCATAGCCCCAAACAGTCCTTCCAGGTCAGAGAGGGGTTCATCTCCCTCTCCTCCAACCCAGTTTACTACATCAGATGCTCCCGATGTGGGCTTCTCGACATCAGGGAGACCAAACGTAAACTCACCGCGTATCTCAGCCAGGCTCACAGGAGCCAACTGGACCTCCCAGTCCCCACCCATTTCAAATCCCCTTACCCCTCCCTCTCCATGACCACCCTCCCAGTCCCCATCCATTTCAATTCCCCTTCCCGCTCCCTCTCCGTGACCACCCTCCCAGTCCCCACCCATTTCAATTCCCCTTCCCACTCCCACTCAGGGAGCAGCAGCAGATGGAGGAGGAGACAGATCTCTTGGGATGCAAGAAACACGAGGGATGGAAAGGGGAGTGTTAGGAGAATGTCAGATTTGTCGGAGCGCGAGTGCAGACCGTTCTGCCCATCACGTCAGTGGTGGCCGTCCAAAGGAGCAACGTGCCAAACCTGTGCCTGCTCTCTGTCCTCCAACTCGTTCATGCTTTTCCGACAAAGATCCAACTTCCCGTAATTCCACCAGGCTCCCAGAAATGCATGGCAGCGGCTCACTGGTTATCTGAGTGTTTCCACCCCTCACCCTTTGCCAATCTTTGAAGTCACACGACACCATTTCCAGCCCTGGATCCCAAGGTGGCATCCATGGCGCTGTTCCAGTCAATCTATTCTGCATCCTCTGGTCCTGAAGTGCCCACCCTCTCAACTGGATCTGACAGTGCAGCTGAAATGATATCGCATCCAACTTTATCCAACGTTGGCCCCATTCTAGCTGGCTCGACTGATGACAGCCCAGGGTCAGTTGGCAGGCTAGTGGAGATGCCAACGTCACCAGCAAAGTCACCGAGAAATGGCAGGATGAGAGTTTGAATGCCAAGAGACAGGCGACTGGGACTCGAGGGTGCGGGAATACAGGCGGAGTTTGAGATGAGCTCAGAGTTGAGTAGAGAGGGAGGTGGTCAGTGGGTGTCAGAGCAGGGTGAGGCCCTGTCCTGTCGCTATTCCGTGGAGTCTGGGTCGTGGATGAGGTCATCAATCCCAGTCTGGAGATTGGGAGTGTTCCGGAGTTACGACAGAGGAGAAATGGGATGGTTGAAACAATGCGCTGAAGAGTAGCAGGTGGAGTTGAATTTGGATATATGTGAGGTATTACGTTTTCGGTAAAACCAACAAAGACCAGACTTAGGTCAAAGTCAGGACTGCAGATGCTGGAGATAAGAGTCAAGATCAGTGCGGTGCTGGAAAAGCACAGCAGGTCAGGCAGCATCCGAGGAGCAGGAAAATCGACGGTTCGGGCTGGAACCTTTCTGCAGGAATGACGTTGGGAACCTTGGGGGGTGGAGAGATAAATGGGAGGGGGGTGTGGGGCTGGGGAGAAAGGTAGCTGAGAGTGCAATCGGTGGATGGAGGTGAGGGTAAAGGTGATAGGTTGGGGAGCAGATCGGTGGGAAGGAAGATGGACAAGTGACAGACAGGATTTATACAATTAACAGTCAGGACTTGGGTGGTGAGGAACAGAGGGATTGCGGTAGGTAACACTTTGAAGTTTGTATCATTTACAGATAGTCAAGAAAGAATTTCGTACTAATGTCTCCATTGTTCAGACCTTTGAGTGCAGGAGTTGGGATATCATGTTGAGTTTGTACAGGATGTTGGTGAGCCCTCTTCTGGAGTACCGGGATCAGTCTGGTCACCCTGTTATAAGAGGGATATCAAGCTAGAAATGGTTCAGAAGAGATTTGCCAGGATGTTGCCAGAATGGAGGGTTTGAGTTAGAGAGAAAGGCTGGGTTATAGTCCAACCGGTTTCTTTGGAAGCACTAGCTTTCGGAGCTAGTGATTGTGGAGTATAATATCATCGGATGCAGAATTTGTAGCAAACGTTTACAGTCTGATATCACTGAAATGAGACATTGATAAACACCTGGGTTGTTTGTTAATCTCTCATCTTTTAGAACAAACTTGTTGGTTTCAGTTCTTTCATGTGGAAATCGCAAAACTTTTTGAAGTTAACATTCTCAAGTGAACTTTGACACGAGGTGCTATGTCGGCTCAGATAATGTATTGAAGGTGTGAGGGGCCCTGTGTGAGGCTGTCTGTGCCCCAATGTTCACACTGATTCTCATCGAAAAAACAGGTCTACACAATCTTACATGGACTCGTGCAGTTTTTGAGCATGATATAATTCTGCAAGGACAAAGTACGATGCTCAACTCATTGACCACCAGTTCTAACAGGCCACAGCGAGAAACTGTAATGACCTCAAGAGACAGACAGACACAGAGTCATAGAGATGTACAGCACGGAAACAGACCCTTCGTCCAACCCATCCATGCTGACCCAGATATCCCAACCCAATCGATATCCCACCTGCCAGCACCCGGCCCATGTCCCCCCAAACCCTTCCTATTCATATACGCATCCAAATGCCTCTTAAATGTTGCAACTGTACCAGCCTCCACCACTTCCTCTGGCAGCTCATTCCATACACGTACCACCCTCTGTGTGGAAAAAGTTGCCCCTGAGGTCCCTTTTATATCTTTCCCCTCTCACCCTCAACCTTTACCCTCTCGTTCTGGACTCCCCCACCCCAGGGAAGAGACTTTGCCTATTTACCCTATCCAAGCCCCTCATGATTTTGTAAACCTCGATAAGGTCACCCCTCAGCCTCCGACACTCCAGGGAAAACAGCCCCAGCCTGTTCAGCCTCTCCCTGTAGCTCCAACCCTGCCAACATCCTTGTAAATCTTTTCTGAACCCTTTCAAGTTTCACATCTTTCCGATAGGAAGGAGATGAGAATTGCACACAATATTCCAACAGTGGCCTAACCAATGTCCTGTACAGCCGCAACATGACCTCCCAACTCCTGTACTCAATCCTTGAGAGACTGAGAGATACTCCTGTACACACAGTCCTGTAGACACATATTTACGCAGACCCTCTCTGATAAACAAGCTCTCTCTCATATGCCTTCTGCATACACACACACGCACCTCTCACAGACTTATACCCTTTTACACTCACATACATACACTCACTCTTTCACAGACCACCCTACATATGTATTGATAAAAGTTTGGGGGTGAATTTGTCCCAGCAGAATTACATTTTATTTTGCTCAAAAACTGCATGAATCCATGTAAGATTGTGTAGACCTGTTTTTTTGAGATGAGAATCAGTGTGAACATTGGGGTACAGACAGCCTCACACAGGACCCCTCACACCTTCAATGCATGATCTGAGCTGACATGGCACCTAGTATCAAAGTTCACTTGAGAATGTAACACAGCCTCTGTCAGTGTTTTGCCTGTCCCACCTTGCACACCTCCACCTCATCTCTCAAAGAAGAGAAGCAGGGAGTCCCCACCCTGGGGAGTTTCTTTATCCCCCCCTCCTCTCCCTCCCTAACTTCGGGAGCTGCTGAGTTTCTCCAAGCACTGGCCCTGGCTCAGCCAGCAGCGCCGGTGGTGACCGCCTGCGCGTCGAGGCGCTAGGCGAATGCAACTCGCCATTCGGTGGGACGGAGGCGGCTGTGCCTGGGGACGGGTGGGGGAGAATGATCTCCTTTTCGGGAGGGATGGGATGAGCCCCCTCCGGGCCAGGAGAAGCAGGGGGTGGGGCGTGTGTTGCTGCATTTTTTGTTGTTGCACTGTTTATTGGGCAGGGTGAGCTGTGTGTCCAGGAGTCCTGGAAGTACAGAGTGTGTGTGTGTGTGTGTGTGCAGGAGGTTGCATTGAGGGTCTCCTGTCCCTCAGGGGAGCCAGCCCTGTCTCTGTGTGTGTGTGGGTTTGGAACCCAGCCTCTGTGACGGTCAAACAGAACTAAGGCAATGTTTTCATTTGCAACCGTCCGGACGGGGCTGCGCTGGGCTGGGGGCAGAGACCGGGCTCTGTGTGTTGGTGAATGGAGCTGTTCAAGTCCCAGGCCGAGTACACACTGAAGGGAACTGACAGCTACCTGTCCTGCAGCCGTTCCAGTGGGAGCATGCAAATCAAAACAGGTCAGTGGGACACAGAGAGAGAGACCTCCCAGCTCAGAGCTACTGAGTGACTACCCCGCCTTCACTCAGCCCAGCACACGCGCACTCTCTCCAACACACACACACACTCTCCAGCACACACACACTCTCCAGCACACACACACACACTCTCTCTCTCTGTCTCCAGCACACACACACACACACACACACACTCTCTCCAACACACACACACACTCTCTCCAACACACACACACACTCTCTCCAACACACACACACACACTCTCTCTCTGTCTCCAGCACACACACACTCTCTCCAACACACACACACACTCTCTCTCTCTGTCTCCAGCACACACACACACTCTCTCCAACACACACACACACTCTCCAGCACACACACACTCTCTCCAACACACACACACACTCTCTCCAACACACACACACACTCTCCAGCACACACACACTCTCTCTCTGTCTCCAGCACACACACACACACACTCTCTCTCTCCAGCACACACACACACACTCTCTCCAGCACACACACACACACACTCTCTCCAGCACACACACACACTCTCTCTGTCTCCAGCACACACACACACTCTCTCCAGCACACACACACACTCTCTCTGTCTCCAGCACACACACACACTCTCTCCAGCACACACACACACTCTCTCTGTCTCCAGCACACACACACACTCTCTCCAGCACACATCCACACTCTCTCTGTCTCCAGCACACACACACACTCTCTCCAGCACACACACTCTCTCTGTCTCCAGCACACACACACACACACACACTCTCTCCAGCACACACACACACACTCTGCCTCCAGCACACACACACTCTCCAGCGCACACACACACACTCTGTCTAGCACGCACACACTCTCCAGCACACACACACACACACACACACTCTCTATCTCCAGCACACACACACTCTCTCTATCTCCAGCACACACACACACTCTCTCCAGCACACACACACTCTCTCTGTCTCCAGCACACACACACACACACACACACACTCTCTCCAGCACACACACACTCTCTCTGCCTCCAGCACACACACTCTCTCCAGCACACACACACTCTCTCTGTCTCCAGCACACACACACACACACACACACACACACACACTCTCTCCAGCACACACACACTCTCTCTGCCTCCAGCACACACACACTCTCCAGCGCGCACACACACACACACACTCTGTCGAGCACGCACACACACACACTCTCTCTCCAGCGCACACACACTCTCTGTCTCCAGCACACACACACTCTCCAGCGCACACACACACACACACTCTGTCGAGCACGCACACACACACACTCTCTCTCCAGCACACATACACACTCTCTCTGTCTCCAGCACACACACACACACACACTCTGTCCGCCTCCAGCACACACACACTCTCCAGCGCGCACACACACACACACACACTCTGTCTAGCACGCACACACTCTCCAGCGCACACACACTCTCTCTCCAGCACACACACACACACACACACACTCTCTCCAGCACACACACACTCTCTCTGTCTCCAGCACACACACACACACTCTCTCCAGCACACACACACTCTCCAGCGCACGCACACACACACACACACTCTGTCCAGCACGCACACACTCTCCAGCACACACACACACACTCTCCAGCACACACACACACTCTCTCCAGCACACACACACTCTCTCTGTCTCCAGCACACACACACACTCTCCAGCACACACACACACACACACTCTCTCCAGCACACACACACACTCTCCAGCGCACACACACACACACACACTCTGTCTAGCACGCACACACTCTCCAGCACACACACACACTCTCCAGCACACACACACACTCTCTCCAGCACACACACACTCTCTGTCTCCAGCACACACACACTCTCCAGCGCACACACACTCTCTCTCTCTCTCTCTAGCACACACACACACTTTCTCGAGCACACACACTCTCTCTCTCCAGCATACACACACTCTCCAGCACACACACACGATCTCCCCAGCACACACACACACACACACTCTCTCTCTCTCTCCAGCACACACACACACTCTCTCCAGCACACACACACACTCTCTGTCTCCAGCACACACACACTCTCCAGCGCGCACACACACACACACACACACACACACTCTGTCCAGCACGCACACTTTCTCGAGCACACACACACTCTCTCTCCAGCACACACACACACTCAACACACACTGTCCAGCATCCCCCCTCTCCCTCTGCTTTATCACACTTCCCACTACTAGGGATTCCTGTCACAGTAATTGACCCTCGGGCCCAACCGGATTAAATCACCCCGTGAACTCAACCAGTCCCACCTCAGCTCCTGGCCCATGTCCATCCAAACCTTTCCACGGTCCCGGGCTTATTCCAAATGTCTGGCCAGACCTTGTAGCTGCGTCACGTCCACCACTTCCTCGCGCCACACGTGAACCACCGAGCTGTGACAAAAGGTCTTTTTTGTTAAAAGATTAGATTCCCCTGCAGTGTGGAAACAGTCCATTCGGCCCAACCAGTCCACACCGACCCTCCGAAGAGTAACCCACCCCTCACACCCATTTCCCCCTTACGAACACTATGGGCCATTTCGCATGGCCAATTCACCCGACGTGCACATCTTTGGACTGTGTCTGCGTGGGTTTCCTCCGGGTGCTCCGGTTTCCTCCCACAATCCAAAGATGTGCAGGTTAGGGTGGATTGGCCGTGCTAAATTACCCATAGTGCTCAGGGATGTGCAGGTTAGGGTGGATTGGCCGTGCTAAATTACCCATAGTGCTCAGGGATGTGCAGGTTAGGGTGGATTGGCCATGCTAAATTACCCATAGTGTTCAGGGATGTACAGGTTGGTGTGGATTGGCCACGCTTAATTACCCATAGTGCTCAGGGATGAACAGGTTAGAATGGATTGGCCATGCTAAATTACCCATAGTGCTCAGGGATGTGCAGGTTAGGGTGGATTGGCCATGCTAAATTACCCATAGTGCTCTGGGATGTGCAGGTTAGGGTGGATTGGCCATGCTAAATTACCCATAGTGCTCAGGGATGTGCAGGTTAGGGTGGATTGGCCATGCTAAATTACCCATAGTGCTCAGGGATATGCACGTCAGGGTAGATTGGCCGTGCCAAATTACCCATAGTGCTCAGGGCTATGCAGGTTAGGTGGATTGGACACGCTAAATTACCCATAGTGTTCAGGGAAATGTAGGTTCGGGTGGATTGGCCATGCTAAATTACCCATAGTGCTCAGGGAGGTATAGGTTCAGGTGAACTGGCCATGCTAAATTACCCATAGTGCTCAGGGATGTGTAGGTTAGGGTGGATTGGCCATGCTAAATTACCCATAGTGCTCAGGGATGTGCAGGTTCGGGTGGATTGGCCATGCTAAATTACCCATAGTGCTCAGGGAGGTATAGGTTCAGGTGAACTGGCCATGCTAAATTACCCATAGTGCTCAGGGATGTGTAGGTTAGTGTGGATTGGCCATGCTAAATTACCCATAGTGCTCAGGGATGTGCAGGTTAGGGTGGAGTGGCCATGCTAAATTACCCATAGTGCTCAGGGATGTGTAGGTTAGGGTGGATTGGCCATGCTAAATTACCCATAGTGCTCAGGGATGTGCAGGTTAGGGTGGATTGGCCATGCTAAATTACCCATAGTGCTCAGGGATGTGTAGGTGAGGGTGGGTTGGCCATGTTAAATTACCCATAGTGCTCAGGGCTGAGCTGGTTCAGGTGGATTGGCCGTGCTAAATTACCCATAGTGCTCAGGGATGTGCAGGTTAGGGTGGATTGGCCATGCTAAATTACCCATAGTGCTCAGGGATGTGCAGGTTAGGGTGGATTGGCTGTGCTAAATTGTCCCATAGTGTTAGTTACAGCAGTCAGAGGGAAGTGGGTCTGGGTGGGTTACTCTTCGGAGGGTCGGTGTGGACTTGTTGGGCCGAAGGGTCTGTTTCCATAGTGTCGGGGAATCTCATCTAAATCCATGGGGTCAGCTTGGAGGGGATGTGACTTTGGAGGGGCTGAAATTAATGCTGCTGTCCAAAACCCTGATCTCTGAACGAACAGAGAGAGAGAAAAACACATTGGATGTTGGCTAAAGACAACAGAAACAATTCGATTTGGGAAGTTTGGTTTCATCTAGATAGAAAGTGACCCAGAAATGTCGTACGTCTTAAAGTCACAGTAACATGGTGCATTTCTTGACAAAGTGATGAGGGGATTTTGAAACCTCAGTGAGGTAGATGACTGAATTCCATATGCACTTACAAGGGAGCTGAGTTCAGCTGAGCTGCACACAGAGGGCTTTTGTCACCACCGTCTGACTCGATGCGTCTTTATCTTTTACGCCAAATTCTCCCATTTCTCTCTGTTGTCTCTCATTCCAAACCTTTCCATGCAGGACAGTCCCTTGGCTCACAAATGTTGATCTGTTATCAGTCAGGACTTGACAGGACCTCTCTGAACAATTCCAGATTTTCTGACCAAAGATTCAGGGTTGGATGAGTTTGGCGTTTACCCGAGTGTACGCAGTGCACACACAAACACGTGTGCGAGAGAGCAGGAGGGAAGAATCCAGGCTGTCCAATTCAGAAAGTCCTCAGAATCCCGGAACTGTTGCGCCTTGATCCGAGATCGTCCAATAAATTTGAGGGCAATCTCAGCAAATGGCGGTTTCTGGGCGCTGCTTTTGAGGTGATGGGGAGACAGAGAGAGCCTTCCAACCTTCGCTGCTCCCCGATCCATATTCCTTTCTTCAGCTGCTGACCAATCGCTGTCGAAATAGCGTTCCTTTGCATGTTCCCGAGTCTGGCCCCATCGCCCACCCAAGTTGGCTATTCCACAGACAAACCCCATGCGTCATTTGTAAATGGAAACAGGCTGTACAGGTCTCGTGGTGCCTGACTCCATCCACGTGATTCCACATCTTCTGCTAAAATGGTCCCTTCACTTGAGACTGCGTTGAGGTGGGGGCAGGTGGGGTCCAGTCTATTGGCCAGGTGATCACAGCACCCATTCTCAGTCAGGGCCTGCCCGTATTTTGAAAATGAGTCTGGGGTCAAGGTTTGAATAGCCTGGGGGTGGGAGTTGAGGGCTGACGGTCCGCAGTTCATCACCATCGCCAGAGGAAGTGGACGCCTGGGGAGTTGGGAGTGTCGTGTCTCTCCGAGGGGCCTGCAGCTCGCTTCGCTGGAGATCCAACCCGACGTTAACGGTCTCTTTCTCCTGTTGCTGGCAGCTTCTGATGTGGACCTGTCCAGTGCGGTCTGTCTCGGCCTAGTGGAGGGTGTCGTGGGCAAGTTCCAGTTTCAGACAAGTAAGGCTGTGCTGAGGGGTCAAAGGGAGCAAAGGCCTCCCCGTGATAGGCCTTTCACCCGTCGCTGGGCTGGGGCGGGGAGTTGTGGGGGACTGGTGTTGTCCGATGGTGGTGGCCCTGAGGCGGAGTCAGAGCCACGCTCCCCCTGAAGGTTTCCACGGCGACGGTTTGGCTGGTAGGCCCGGTCACGTGTGG
>NC_083448.1:7366075-7381075 GCF_020745735.1 Hemiscyllium ocellatum | reverse complement strand
TCTGGACCAGATGGGCCAATGGGCTGAGAAGTGGCAGATACAGTTTAATTCAGATAAATGCGAGGTGCTGCATTTTGGGAAAGCAAATCTCAGCAGGACTTATACACTTAATGGTAAGGTCCTGGGGAGTGTTGCTGAACAAAGGGACCTTGGAGTGCAGGTTCATAGCTCCTTGAAAGTGGAGCCGCAGGTAGATAGGATAGTGAAGACAGCGTTTGGTATGCTTTCCTTTATGAACAATAGACAATAGGTGCAGGAGTAGGCCATTCTGCCCTTCGAGCCTGCACCACCATTCAATATGATCATGGCTGATCATTCCTAATTAGTATTCTCTTCCTGCCTTATCTCCATAACCCTTGATTCCACTATCCTTGAGAGCTCTATCCAACTCTTTCTTAAATGAATCCAGAGACTGGGCCTCCACTGCCCTCTGGGGCAGAGAATTCCACACAGCCACCACTCTCTGGGTGAAGTTTTTCCTCATCTCTGTCCTAAATGGTCTACCCCGTATTTTTAAGCTGTGTCCTCTGGTTCGGCACTCATCCATCAGCGGAAACTTGTTTCCTGCCTCCAGAGTGTCCAATCCTTTCATAATCTTATATGTCTCAATCAGATCCCCTCTCAGCCTTCTAAACTCAAGGATATACAAGCCCAGTCGCTCCAGTCTTTCAGCGTAAGGTAATCCCACCATTCCAGGAATTGACCTTGTGAACCTACGCTGCACTCCCTCAATAGCCAGAATGTCTTTCCTCAAATTTGGAGACCAGAACTGCACACAGTACTCCAGATGTGGTCTCACCAGGGCCCTGTACAGCTGCAGAAACACCTCTTTGCTTCTATACTCAATCCCTCTTGTTATGAAGGCCAGCATGCTATTAGCTTTCTTCACTACCTGCTGTACCTGCATGCTTACCTTCATTGACTGGTGTACCAGAACACCCAGATCTCTCTGTATCGCCCCTTTACCTAAATTGATTCCATTGAGGTAGTAATCTGCCTTCCTGTTCTTGCCACCAAAGTGGATAACCATACATTTATCCACATTAAACTGCGTCTGACCACTCACCTAACCTGTCCAGGTCACCCTGTAATCTCCTAACATCCTCATCACATTTCACCCTGCCTCCCAGCTTAGTATCATCAGCAAATTTGCTAATGTTATTACTAATACCATCTCTATATCATTAGCATATATTGTAAAAAGCTGCGGTCCCAGTACTGATCCCTGTGGTATCCCACTGGTCACTGCCTGCCATTCTGAAATGGAGCCGTTTATCACTACTCTTTGCTTCCTATCAGCCAACCAACTTTCAATCCAATCTAGTACTTTGCCCCCAATACCATGCACCCTACGTTTACTCACTAACCTCCTATGTGGGACTTTATCAAAAGCTTTCTGAAAGTCCAGGTACACTACATCTACTGGATCTCCCTCAGCAATCCTCAAAAAATTCCAGAAGATTAGTCAAGCACGATTTCCCCTTCATAAATCCATGCTGACTCTGTCCTATCCAGTTACTACTATCCAGATGTGCCGTAATTTCATCCTTTATTACAGACTCCAGCATCTTTCCCACCACTGAGGTCAGACTAACTTGTCTATAATTTCCTGCTTTCTCTCTCCCACCTTTCTTAAAAAAGGTGGAATAAAAAGCACAGTCATCCCTGCTAAGGTATTGCATCATTGAACTTTGGCCAGCTCCTCCCTCATAGCTCCATAGTTCCCTTTATTCAACTGAAGTACTGTCACTTCCGACTGTACCCTCTCCCTCTCAAATTGCAGATTGAAGCTTATTGTATTATGGTCACTACTTCCCAATGGTTCCTTCACTTCGAGGTCCCTGACCAATTCTGGTTCGTTGCACAATACCAGATCCAGAATTGCCTTCTCCCTGGTCGGCTCCAGCACCAGCTGTTCAAAGAATCCATCTCGGAGGCACTCCACAAAGTCTCTTTCTTGAGGTCCAATACCATCCTGACTCTCCCAGTCTACCTGCATGTTAAAATCCACCATAGCAACTGTAGAATCATCTTTGTGACAGGCCAATTTCAGCTCCTGATTCACCTTACATCCAACATCCAGACTACTGTTTGGGGGCTTGTAGATGACTCCCAAGAGGGTCTTTTTACCCTGAGTATTTCTCAGGTGTATCCACACTGACTCTACATCCCCTGACTCTAGGTCCCCCCGTGCAAGGGACTGAATATCCTCCTTTACCAACAATGCCACCCCACCCCCTCTGCCCGTCAGTCTGTCCTCACGATAGCACGTGTAGCCTTGAATATTCATTTCCCAGAGTATTGAGTCAGAGTACTGAGTACAGGAGTTGGGAGGTCATGTTGCAGCTGGACAGGACATTGGTTAGGCCACTGTTGGAATATCGCGTGTAATTCTGGTCTCCTTCCTATTGGAAAGATGTTGTGAAACTTGAAAGGGTTCAGAAAAGATTTACAAGGATGTTGCCAGGGTTGGAGGATCTGAGGTACAGGGAGAGGCTGAACAGGCTGGGGCTGTTTTCCCTGGAGTGTCGGAGGCTGAGGGGTGACCTTATAGAGGTTTACAAAATCATGAGGGGCATGGATAGGATAAATAGACAAAGTCTTTTCCCTGGGGTTGGGGAGTCCAGAACTAGAGGGGCATAGGTTTAGGGTGAGAGGGGAAAGATTTAAAAGGGACAACTTTTTCACACAGAGGGTGGTACGTGTATGGAATGAGCTGTCAGAGGAAGTGGTGGAGGCTGGTACAATTGCAACATTTAAGAGGCATCTGGATGGGTATATGAACAGGAAGGGTTTGGAGGGAAAGGGGCCGGGTGCTGGCAGGTGGGACTAGATTGGGTTGGGATATCTGGGTTGGCATGGACGGGTTGGACCGAAGGGTCTGTTTCCATGCTCTACACCTCTATGACTCTATGACTGATTGTTCGGATTGTTACGGGACCGAGGGATGATCTTCGGATTTTCCGAAATTTGGCGAACTGACGTTTGGATAACAGAGTTTGTTCTGCCTATCCAAGTCGGGATGGTGAGACGCTGGGAGGGGAGAGGGCAGGGGTTGGTGTTCCCTGGTATCTGCTGCCCCTTTGTCCTTCCCGATGGGAATGGTGTTGGGGTGAAGGGGACCTGAGCAGGAGCTGTGGGTGGGCTTCTCCCAGTCCCCTTCCAGGTCACTCGTCGGGATTGTCCCGGTCACCCCGTGCTCCGCACTGACCCCGGACCCGTTGTGTGTCTGTGTCTGTCTGTGTCTGTTTGGGTGGGTGTGCCTGTGGGTGGGTGTGTGTGTGTGTCTGTGTCTGTGTGGGTGTGGGTGGGTGTGTGTGTGTCTGTGTGTTGTCTGTGGGTATGTGTGTGTGTGTCTGTGTCTGTGGGTGTGGGTGTGGGTGTGTGTGTGTGTGTGTGTGTGTCTGTGGGTGAGGGTGTGTGTGTCTGTGGGTGTGGGTGTGTGTGTGTGTGTGTGTGTGTGTGGGTGAGGGTGTGTGTGTCTGTGGGTGTGGGTGTGTGTGTGTGTGTGTGTGTGTGTGGGTGAGGGTGTGTGTGTCTGTGGGTGTGGGTGGGTGTGTGTATATCTGTGGGTGAGGGTGTGTGTTGGTGTGTGTCTGGTTGGGTGTGTCTGTGTGTCTGTTTGGGTGTGGGTGTGTGTGTCTGTGTGGGTGTGTGTGTCTGTGTGGGTGGGTGTGGGTGTGTGTGTCTGTATCTGTGTGGGTGTGGGTGTGTGTGTCTGTGTGGGTGTGGGTGGGTGTGTGTGTGTGTGTGTGTTTCTGTGTGGGTGCGTGTGTCTGTGTATCTGTGGGTGAGGGTGTGGGTGTGTGTGTGTGTCTGTGCGGGTGGGTTTGGGTGGGTGTGTGTGTCTGTCTGTCTGTGGGTGTGTGTCTGTCCCAGCTGACAGGGGCGGAGAAGTTGGAACGTCACCTGCTGAAGGAGCTGGTCAAAATGTTCACCAACACCGACTCCTTCTACTACAGCCTGACCTACGACATCACCCACTCCACCCAGCGGCACTACCTCAGCATCAAGGAGAGAGAGAGCTCACCGTCTTGGACACGGGTCAGGGGGAGAGCTCGCGTTGGGGGGGGTGTGCGCGGTACGCCAAGCGCTGTCCCAATACCCACCTCCCTCACCCCCCAGCCCCCAACATTCCCCCACGCTAATCCCAGGCCTCGCGCTGACCTCTGACCCCACCGTCACCACTTGACGCCAGAACATCGGTGAGCCCGTTGGGTTGGGGAACGGAGTCACTGACAGACCGAGACGGCGTAACCGAGTGCACCGCCCCCTCCCAAATCGCCGTTGTCACCTCGAGTGGCCACCCGCCCCCGCGCAGTGCCCAGGGCGGTTCCCCTTTGACCTCTGGAGATGACCAGGCCGACACCGCGTCCTGGTGAAGGCAGCTGTGCCTGCCCGTGCCACCCTTCCCGGGAGTACCCCCACAGAAGGGCACAACGGGCATCTGAGCGAAGACCCCCCCCAGCTGAATAGCTGACCTCGCCCTCTCTGTTTAGGTGGATGACCGGTTTTTTTGGAACAAGTATATGATTCGTGACCTGCTGGAAGAGAAGGTAGGATTGATTCGGATTTGAACGGATTTATCGTCATCACACACCTCTCCGAAAAGTGTTGTTTAGATCTGAGATTTGATTGGATTAGATTCCCGACAGTGTGGGCACAGACCCTTCGGCCCAACCAGTCCATGCCGACCCTCTAGTACTGCCTGCTCAAATCATGCCTTCCCCCACCCTCCTCCCTGACCCATCACCTCCATCCCCACCCCCATTCACCTCTGATACTCTTGGCTACTTTCTCCCCACCCCACCTCCCCTCCCGTCCCATTTATCTCTCCACCCTGGAGGCTTCCTGCCTCTATTCCCGATTTTCCTGCTCCTCGGATGCTGCCTGACCTGCTGTGCTTTTCCAGCACCGCTCTGATCTCAAAAAAAAACAAGTGACTCATCCAAGCTCCACTTGAGTGCCTCTCCAATGACCAACGTGTTGAAGAGTTGGACAGAGCTCTCAAGGAGAGTGGAATCCAGGGTTATGGAGATAAGGCAGGGAAGAGGGTACTAATTCAGAATGATCAGCCATGATCATAATGAATGGTGGTACAGGCTCGAAGGGCAGAATGGCCTCCTCCTGCACCTATTGTCTGTTGAAGGCCTTTCAAGAAATATTGCATGATACGTGGGTAGGAATTATTCTTGATATGATCAGATATTGCAACCACAATGTCATATTCTGGTGACAGAGCATAGTCTACCAAATGGAAACGACACAAGGAATAGAAATTCAATGATTACACCATGACCCTTACGAATCAAACAATTTTACCCTTAACGGTGGCATCTTGGCTTTCAAAATCACATTACAATTGCCCTGTTTTCTGGCAGATAACCTGGGTAAAGATCGAGCAGGGAGGGGAGGAGATAGAGGGATGGGGAACAGGGAGGGGAGAGGGATGGGGAACAGGGAGGGGAGAGGGATGGGGAACAGGGAGGGGAGAGGGATGGAGGGATGGGGAACCAGGAGGGGACAAGATAGAGGGATGGGGAACAGGACGGGGAGGAGACAGAGGGATGGGGAACAGGGTGGGAAGAGGGATGGAGGGGAGGGTAGAGGGATGGAGGGGAGGGTCCCTCTGCGGTCCCGTTGCACTGACTGCCTCTGGCCTTTCCTGTTACAGAACGCCCTGGCCCAGCAGTGGATCATTCCCATTATGCAGGGCTTTGTCCAGGTGGAGGAGATGCGCCTGTGTGGATCCGAGCTGGAGGAAGAGGAGGACAGATCCTCCGACATCTCACTGGACGTGGAGCTAGTCTCCGAGCCAGAACCCAGCTTCCTCCTGCTCCTCATCTCCCGACGGAGCCGCTATCGTGGGGGTAAGTCTGGGATTCCCGAGACTGGGAGAGGGAGCAGGGTCAGTAGGGCATTCCCATTCCCCCCGCGGTGGGACTGTCAGTGAGCCTGTTCCCCGTCACCCCCGCGGTGGGACTGTCAGTGTGCCTGTTCCCCGTCTCCCCGCGGTGGGACTGTCAGTGAGCCTGTTCCCCGTCTCCCCGCGGTGGGACTGTCAGTGTGCCTGTTCCCCGTCTCCCCGCGGTGGGACTGTCAGTGAGCCTGTTCCCCGTCTCCCCGCGGTGGGACTGTCAGTGAGCCTGTTCCCCGTCTCCCCGCGGTAGGACTGTCGGTCAGTGAGCCTGTTCCCCGTCTCCCCGCGGTGGGACTGTCAGTGAGCCTGTTCCCCGTCTCCCCGCGGTGGGACTGTCAGTGAGCCTGTTCCCCGTCTCCCCGCGGTGGGACTGTCAGTGAGCTTGTTCCCCGTCTCTCCCCGCGGTGGGACTGTCAGTGAGCCTGTTCCCCGTCCCCCCGCGGTGGGACTGTCAGTGAGCCTGTTCCCCGTCTCCCCGCGGTGGGACTGTCAGTGAGCCTGTTCCCCGTCTTCCCGCGGTGGGACTCTCAGTGAGCCTGTTCCCCGCCTCCCCGCGGTGGGACTGTCAGTGAGCCTGTTCCCCGTCTCCCCGCGGTGGGACTGTCAGTGAGCCTGTTCCCCGTCTCCCCGCGGTGGGACTGTCAGTAAGCCTGTTCCCCGTCACCCCCGCAGTGGGACTGTCAGTGAGCCTGTTCCCCGTCTCCCCGCGGTGGGACTGTCAGTGAGCCTGTTCCCTGTCTCCCCGCGGTGGGACTGTCAGTGAGCCTGTTCCCCGTCTCACCGCGGTGGGACTGTCAGTGAGCCTGTTCCCTGTCTCCCCGCGGTGGGACTGTCAGTGAGCCTGTTCCCCGTCTCCCCGCGGTGGGACTGTCAGTGAGCCTGTTCCCCGTCTCCCCGCAGTGGGACTGTCAGTGAGCCTGTTCCCCGTCTCTCCCGCGATGACGCGGTCAGTGAGCCTGTTCCCTGTTCCCCCCGCGGTAGGACTGTCAGTGAGCCTGTTCCCCGTCTCCCCGCGGTGGGACTGTCAGTGAGCCTGTTCCCCGTCACCCCTGCGGTGGGACTGTCAGTGAGCCTGTTCCCCGTCTCCCCCGCGATGACGCGGTCAGTGAGCCTGTTCCCTGTTCCCCCCGCGGTGGGACTGTCAGTGAGCCTGTTCCCCGTCTCCCCGCGGTAGGACTGTCAGTGAGCCTGTTCCCCGTCTCCCCGCGGTGGGACTGTCAGTGAGCCTGTTCCCCGTCTCCCTGCGGTGGGACTGTCAGTGAGCCTGTTCGCCGTCTCCCCGCGGTTGGACTGTCAGTGAGCCTGTTCCCTGTCTCCCCGCTGTGGGACTGTCAGTGATCCTGTTCCCTGCCTCCCCGCGGTGGGACTGTCAGTGAGCCTGTTCCCCGTCTCCCCGCAGTGAGACTGTCAGTGAGCCTGTTCCCCGTCTCCCCGCGGTGGGACTGTCAGTAAGCCTGTTCCCCGTCACCCCCGCAGTGGGACTGTCAGTGAGCCTGTTCCCCGTCTCCCCGCGGTGGGACTGTCAGTGAGCCTGTTCCCCGTCTCCCCGCGGTGGGACTGTCAGTGAGCCTGTTCCCCGTCTCCCCGCGGTGGGACTGTCAGTGAGCCTGTTATCCGCGGTGGGACTGTCAGTGAGCCTGTTCCCCGTCTCCCCGCGGTGGGACTGTCAGTGAGCCTGTTCCCCGTCTCCCCCGCGGTGGGACTGTCAGTGAGCCTGTTATCCGCGGTGGGACTGTCAGTGAGCCTGTTCCCCGTCTCCCCGCGGTGGGACTGTCAGTGAGCCTGTTATCCGCGGTGGGACTGTCAGTGAGCCTGTTCCCCGTCTCCCCGCGGTGGGACTGTCAGTGAGCCTGTTCCCTGCCTCCCCGCGGTGGGACTGTCAGTGAGCCTGTTCCCCGTCTCCCCGCAGTGGGACTGTCAGTGAGCCTGTTCCCCGTCTCCCCGCGGTGGGACTGTCAGTAAGCCTGTTCCCCGTCACCCCCGCAGTGGGACTGTCAGTGAGCCTGTTCCCCGTCTCCCCGCGGTGGGACTGTCAGTGAGCCTGTTCCCCGTCTCCCCGCGGTGGGACTGTCAGTGAGCCTGTTCCCCGTCTCCCCGCGGTGGGACTGTCAGTGAGCCTGTTATCCGCGGTGGGACTGTCAGTGAGCCTGTTCCCCGTCTCCCCGCGGTGGGACTGTCAGTGAGCCTGTTCTCCGTCTCCCCGCGATGGGACTGTCAGTGAGCCTGTTCCCCGTCTCCCCGCGGTGGGACTGTCAGTGAGCCTGTTATCCGCGGTGGGACTGTCAGTGAGCCTGTTCCCCGTCTCCCCGCGGTGGGACTGTCAGTGAGCCTGTTATCCGCGGTGGGACTGTCAGTGAGCCTGTTCCCCGTCTCCCCGCGGTGGGACTGTCAGTGAGCCTGTTCCCCGTCTCCCCGCGGTGGGACTGTCAGTGAGCCTGTTCCCCGTCTCCCCGCGGTGGGACTGTCAGTGAGCCTGTTCCCCGTCTCCCCGCGGTGGGACTGTCAGTGAGCCTGTCCCCGTCTCCCCGCGGTGGGACTGTCAGTGAGCCTGTTCCCTGTTCCCCCGCGGTGGGACTGTCAGTGAGCCTGTTCCCCGTCTCCCCGCGGTGGGACTGTCAGTGAGCCTGTCCCCGTCTCCCCGCGGTGGGACTGTCAGTGAGCCTGTTCCCTGTTCCCCCGCGGTGGGACTATCAGTGAGCCTGTTCCCTGTTCCCCCGCGGTGGGACTGTCAGTGAGCCTGTTCCCCGTCTCCCCCGCGGTGGGACTGTCAGTGAGCCTGTTCCCCGTCTCCCCGCGGTGGGACTGTCAGTGAGCCTGTTCCCCGTCTCCCCCGCGGTGGGACTGTCAGTGAGCCTGTTCCCTGTTCCCCCGCGGTGGGACTATCAGTGAGCCTGTTCCCTGTTCCCCCGCGGTGGGACTGTCAGTGAGCCTGTTCCCCGTCTCCCCGCAGGAATGCGGTACAAACGCCGTGGGGTTGACACCGATGGGAATGTGGCCAACTATGTGGAGACTGAGCAGGTGATCTACAGCGGCGAGGACGTCCTCTCCTTTGTGCAGATCCGCGGCTCCATCCCGGTGTTTTGGTGCCAGCATGGTTTTCGGTACAAGCCTCGTCCGAAACTTTTCCGAAGTGAGTTTGGGAGAGTGCAGAGTCTGGCTGGTGCGGTGTTGGTCTGGCGGTGAGGGTGGGATCTGGCGGTGAGGGTGGTGTCTGGTGGTGAGGGTGGGGTCCCGCGGTGAGGGTGGGGTCTGGCGGTGAGGGTGGGGTCTGGCGGTGAGGGTAGTGATTGCTGGTGAGGGTGGGGTCTGGCGGTGAGGGTGCTGTCTGGCGGTGAGGCTGGGGACTGGCGGTGAGGGTGGGGTCTGGCGGTGAGGGTAGTGATTGCCAGTGAGGGTGGGGTCTGGCAGTGAGGGTGGTGATTGCTGGTGAGGGTGGGGTCTGGCGGTGAGGGTGGGGTCTGGCGGTGAGGGTGTTGTCTGGCGGTGAGGCTGGGGACTGGCGGTGAGGGTGGGGGTCTGGCGGTGAGGGTAGTGATTGCCAGTGAGGGTGGGGTCTGGCGGTGAGGGTGGTGATTGCTGGTGAGGGTGGGGTCTGGCGGTGAGGGTGGGGTCTGGCGGTGAGGGTGGTGATTGCTGGTGAGGCTGGGGACTGGCGGTGAGGGTGGGGATTGGACGGGTGATTGGGGTTTGGTGGTTAGGGTGTTGTTTGGTGGAGAGGGTGGGGATTGTCAGTGAGGGTGGGGATTGGCGGACAGTGTGAGGATTGGCGGTGAGGGTGGGCTCTGGCGGTCAGATGGGGTCTGGCGGTGCGGTTGGGGTCTGGCGGTGAGGGTGGGGTCTGGCGGTGAGGGTGGGGTCAGGCGGTGAGGGTGGGGTCTGGCGGTGAGGGTGGGGTCAGGTGGTGAGGGTGGGGTCTGGCGGTGAGGGTGGGATCTGGCGGTGAGGGTGGGGAGTGGTGGAGAGTGTGGGTTTGGCAGAGAGGGTGTGGATGGTCAGTGCCGGTGTGGTTGGTGATGAGGGCGTGTTTTGGCGGTGAGGGTGTGGATGGTCAGTGCCGGTGTGGTTGGCGATGAGGGCGTGTTTTGGCGGTGAGGGTGCGGATGGGCAGTGCCAGTGTGGTTGGTGCTGAGGGTGTGTTTTGGCGGTGAGGGTGCGGATGGGCAGTGCCGGTGTGGTTGGTGCTGAGGGTGTGTTTTGGCGGTGAGGGTGCGGATGGGCAGTGCCGGTGTGGTTGGTGCTGAGGGTGTGTTTTGGCGGTGAGGGTGTGGATGGTCAGTGCCGGTGTGGTTGGCGATGAGGGCGTGTTTTGGCGGTGAGGGTGTGGATGGGCAGTGCCGGTGTGGTTGGCGATGAGGGCGTGTTTTGGCGGTGAGGGTGTGGATGGGCAGTGCCGGTGTGGTTGGCGATGAGGGTGTGTTTTGGCGGTGAGGGTGTGGATGGTCAGTGCCGGTGTGGTTGGCGATGAGGGCGTGTTTTGGCGGTGAGGGTGCGGATGGGCAGTGCCGGTGTGGTTTGGCACGCAGGGTCAGTGTGACCCAGCCACCGTGAGCTGCCATCCCAGTGAGACCCCACCCTGGCCCATGAAGGGTAAACGCCGTTGATCTGTGGGTCAGCTTACCAGCGGCATCTCTCCTTTCCCGAGCAGGTCACCTGGAAAACAGCCTGGCCTTCCAGGCTCACTTCGAGGAGCAGTTCAGGATTTACAACAAACAGGTTCGTCTCTCGGACCACCAGCCCCCCCAGTCAATCTGATCACCGTCCCACCTTTCCACTCAGGAATGGCACACTCCGCCTGCAGTCTGCATATTACACCAGGACTGTACCAACTGTGAGCGGGGACTGATTGTGCTCTTCAAAGGAAGGTCATGGGGAGAAAGTTCTGACCCTCCGACAGTGCGGTACTCCCTCAGCACTGACCCTCCGACAGTGCGGCCCTCCCTCAGCACTGACCCTCCGACAGTGCGGTACTCCCTCAGCACTGACCCTCTGACAGTGCGGCCCTCCCTCAGTACTGACCCTCCGACAGTGCGGTACTCCCTCAGCACTGACCCTCTGACAGTGCGGCCCTCCCTCAGTACTGACCCTCCGACAGTGCGGTACTCCCTCAGTACTGACCCTCCGACAGTGCGGTCCTCCCTCAGCACTGACCCTCCGACAGTGCGGTACTCCCTCAGTACTGACCCTCCGACAGTGCGGCCCTCCCTCAGTTCTGACCCTCTGACAGTGCGGCCCTCCCTCAGTACTGACCCTCCGACAGTGCGGCCCTCCCTCAGTACTGACCCTCCGACAGTGCGGTACTCCCTCAGTACTGACCCTCCGACAGTGCGGCACTCCCTCAGTACTGACCCTCTGACAGTGCGGCGCTCCCTCAGTACTGACCCTCTGACAGTGCGGCCCTCCCTCAGTACTGACCCTCTGACAGTGCGGCCCTCCCTCAGTACTGACCATCCGACAGTGCGGTACTCCCTCAGTACTGACCCTCGGACAGTGCGGTACTCCCTCAGTACTGACCCTCCGACAGTGCGGTACTCCCTCAGTACTGACCCTCTGACAGTGCAGCGCTCCCTCAGTACTGACCCTCTGACAGTGCAGCCCTCCCTCAGTACTGACCCTCTGACAGTGCAGTACTCCCTCAGTACTGACCCTCCGACAGTGCAGTCCTCCCTCAGCACTGACCGTCCGACAGTGCGGCCCTCCCTCAGCACTGACCGTCCGACAGTGCGGCCCTCCCTCAGCACTGACCCTTTGACAGTGCGGCCCTCCCTCAGTACTGACCTTCCGACAGTGCGGCACTCCCTCAGTACTGACCCTCCGACAGTGCGGCCCTCCCTCAGCACTGACCCTCCGACTGTGCGGCCTTCCCTCAGCACTGACCCTCTGACAGTGCGGCCCTCCCTCCGCACTGACCCTCTGACAGTGAGGCACTCCCTCAGCACTGACCCTCTGACAGTGCGGCCCTCCCTCAGCACTGACCCTCCGACAGTGCGGCCCTCCCTCAGCACTGACCCTCCGACTGTGCGGCCTTCCCTCAGCACTGACCCTCTGACAGTGCGGCCCTCCCTCCGCACTGACCCTCTGACAGTGAGGCACTCCCTCAGCACTGACCCTCTGACAGTGAGGCACTCCCTCAGCACTGACCCTCTGACAGTGCGGCCCTCCCTCAGCACTGACCCTTTGACAGTGCGGCCCTCCCTCAGCACTGACCCTCTGACAGTGCGGCCCTCCCTCAGCACTGACCCTTTGACAGTGCGGCCCTCCCTCAGTACTGACCTTCCGACAGTGCGGCACTCCTTCAGTACTGACCCTCCGACAGTGCGGCCCTCCTTCAGTACTGACCCTCCGACAGTGCGGCCCTCCTTCAGCACTGACCCTTGGTGGTGTTGGTATTTCTCTGTGAAACTAACTGTCTCCGTGTTCCTCCTGTCCAGGCTGTCATTAACCTGTTGGACCATCACGGCCCGGAGAAGGTGATTGGTGACGCCTACCTCAGTCACATCGAGACCCTCTGTGACTCCCGCCTCATCTATGTGTCATTTGACTTCCACTGCCAGTGGTGAGAGAGCGGCGCATTTCCCCCACACCCTGCTCTGTGTCCTCTGGCCCTCCCTTTTCCCCCCACGCCTTCTCTGCCACCGAGCGGGAGGGGGGCAGGGGGCCGGAGAAAAAGGGTGCAGACCTCCAGGTGTCCTGCTGTCCGTTGACGTCACCTCCCTGTGCCCACAGGGCGCGCCGTGACCTGGGTCTGCCCCCTCCCTGGGCCCGTCCTGTCCCTGACCCGCTCCTCCAGATGCTCCTGGTCTGGCATCCCACCCCGCGCGGGGTGGGGAGGGTATCAGCCCTTCACTGGATCAACACCACTGAGAGTTCATCGTCATGGCGATCACAACAGGTCTAGGTGGCACTTGCCCATTTGTGGGGTTAGGCCCATCTGATGCCCTCCCTCGGTCTAACCGACATGTGATTGCACGCTAAGTGTCTCTCTCTCTCTCTCTCTCTCTCTCTCTCTCACTTTCTCTCTCACGCTCTCTCTCTCTCTCTCTTTCTCCTCTTTCTCTCTCTCTCTCTCTCTCTCTCTCTCTCTCACTCGCCAGCCAACATCGGAAATTCGAAAACGTGGAGATCTTGACCGAAGGAATTAGTGACATCATCGATGACCTGAGATGGTTCTGGTAAGCAGCGGGCAGCGAGGCCCGGGGATTCGGGCCTAGACCAGGCCCAGAGCCTGCCTTTCACACAAAGCCCAGAGAAACATTCCTGTGAGGGGAGGGGAAAAAAGTGACAGAGGAAAAGACTGCCTTCCAGCGTGGGTTTTCAAACAAAACAGAAACAAATCTGGCAGGAATAACTCGTGTGGGGAGGGAGGTCAGTTTAGCATCTGTCTCCCTGCGGCCGCGTGTGGTGAGGATTGAGGGAGGTGCCCATGCGCTGGGGCCCGGCCTGCAGGCTGCAGCCTCACGGGGCCTAGTCAGAAATCAGCCCAGGGCCCAGCCTGAACCAGCCCTTCCGATTCACTGGGGAGAGAGCCAGGGCCTGTTTGTGGTCTGGGTGTCCGAGCACCATTCCTCCTGTGGGTTTCTGTGTCCCATTCCCTTGGGCACATTTGTCTCTCCCGGATTCACGGACCGGACTCCCACAGCGTCGTGTTTTCCCTCGTTGCTTGTTTCAGCGACACCGAAGTCCATTTGGCGCGGATTTGGTCCGATGGGTTTGCCTTTAGCTGCCGGTGATTGTTCCCGTCCCTGAACGCTGCCCACCCGTGCCTCCTCATTTCCCCGTGGTGGGCACTCGTGTGGCTCTGGAGGGGGAGGCCTCTGTGCTCGATGGTCCTTTGCCCATAGTCCGCTCGCTCTCAATGACCCTTTGTGTCTGTCCTTCCAGGGTGTCGAAGGACAAACTGGTGATGAAACAGGAAGGAGTGACTCGGGTCAACTGCTTGGACAGCCTGGATCGGACCAACCTGGTGCAAGCTGCCATCGCCCGGAAAGTTCTGGAACAACAAGTAAAACGTCTCTCTCCGCCTCCCTCACCCCCTGCTCGGCCCCTTGCCCTGTTCTGTCCCCTCGATCCTCACCCTCTCAAGTCCCCTGCGCCCTTAACACTTGGCGTTCACCCTTTCAACCCCACACTCATGACCCTCACCCTCTCAAATCCCCTTGACCAATGACCTTCACCCTCTCAAATCCCCTTGACCAATGACCCTCGCCCTCTCAAATCCCCTTGACCAATGACCCTCACCTTCTCAAATCCCCTTGACCCCTTCACACATGACACTCACCCTCTCAAATCCCCTTGACCAATGACACTCACCCTCTCAAATCCCCTTGACCAATGACCCTCGCCCTCTCAAATCCCCTTGACCAATGACCCTCACCTTCTCAAATCCCCTTGACCCCTTCACACATGACACTCACCCTCTCAAATCCCCTTGACCAATGACACTCACCCTCTCAAATCCCCTTGACCAATGACCCTCACCTTCTCAAATCCCCTTGACCCCTTCACACATGACACTCACCCTCTCAAATCCCCTTGACCAATGACACTCACCCTCTCAAATCCCCTTGACCAATGACCCTCACCTTCTCAAATCCCCTTGACCCCTTCACACATGACCCTCACCCTTTCGAAACCCCTTGCCTCTTCCCTGTAGTCCTCACCCTCTCAAATCTCCTTGACCCCTCACACATGACCCTTGCCCTCTGACCCTCTCCCCGCCCTGAGTGTTTTCATGCACTGGGAAAGGGCCATGTTGAGAAAGCAGGGCGGTTGGTATCGGAGGGGTATGACGTGGGGTCATGGTGAAGTGTGCCCGCCGGTCCAACTTTCACCTCTCTTGACCTCAGCTGCCAGGGGGGGGTCACAGTGCTCCCTGCACCCCTCCTCCCCCAGAGAGGCGGGCACTGAGCTGTCAAGGGCTGAGTGGTGTCGCTGGGTACATTCCGGCCAATGAGGAGAGGCAGAGACCAACTTTCATCCAATCCCGGGGCTGGGGGAGGGAAACCTCAAACCCAGAGGTGAAAGTTCACTCAGCCTGTCCCTGGGCGATGGAAATCACTGAAGGTCTCTGACCCCAGACAGAG
>NC_083448.1:7329381-7365575 GCF_020745735.1 Hemiscyllium ocellatum | reverse complement strand
CCCTCTCTGTCTGTCTCTGTCTCTATCTCTCTCTCTCTGTATCTCTCTCTGTCTCTCTCTCTCTCTGTCTCACTGATTTTCTCTCTCTCTGTAACTGTCTCTCCCTCTCTTTGTGTATCTCTCTCTCTCTCACTATATCTCTGTATATATCTCTCTCTCAATGTCTCTCTCTCTGTCTCTTTCTTACTCTGTATCTCTCTCTGTTGTATCTCTCTGTCTCTGTATCTCTCCCTCTCACACTCTCTCCCTCTCTCTCTGTATCTCTTACTTCCTATCTCTTTGTCTCCCTCTGTCTCTCTTTTTCTCTGATTCTCGATATGTCTCTCTCCTCTCTCTCTGTATGGCTCTCTCTCTCTCTTAGTATCTTTCTCTCCCTCTCCCTCTCCCTCTTTGTATCTCTCTCTCCCTTTCTCTCTGTATCTCTCTGTATCTCTCCGTCTCTCTCTCTCTCTGTTTCTCTCCCTCCCTCTCTGTCTCTCTCCCTCTGTCTCTCTCCCTCTCTGTCTCTATGTGTCTCTCCCTCTCTCTCTCTCTCTCTCTGTATGTCTCTCTCTCAGTATCTTTCTCTCCCTCTTCCTCTCTGTATCTCTCTCTCCCTCTCCCTCTCTGTATCTCTCTATGTCGGTATCCTTCTCTCTGTCTCTGTCTATCTCTTTCTCTCTCTCTCTCTCGCTCTCTCTCTCTCTGTATCTCTCTCTCTCTGTATCTCCCTCTATCTATCTCTTTCTCTCTGTATCTCCCTCTCTCTCTATCTCCCTCTCTCTCTATCTCTCTCTTTCTCCCCCGCTGTGTCTCTCTGTCTCTCTCCCGCAATCTCTCTATCTCTCCCACGATCTATCTCTCTCTCTCTCCTACTATCTCTCTCTCTCCTACTGTCTCTCTCTCTCTCTCTCCCTCCCCCCGCCATCTCTATCTCATCCCCAGTTTCAAACTATTCTGTTCCCTGTGAGCCGATCACATGACCGTTGGCAGGCACGAAAGATCTTTGCCATTGATAACCAGTCACTAGTCCATAGACCACGCAACTTTGTGTTGCATAGAATCCCTACAGCGTGAAAGCAGGCCATTCAGCCCGTTGAGTCTCATTCAGACCGAAACCCCTCATCCCTGTAACCCTGCCTTTAGCCCTTGCCAGATCTGAGTGGACAGATCCGCTCAGTTCCAGTCCATCTGCGAGGGGGTGCTGTTGACACAATGATGGCGTCACGTCACTTGTCAAGCATTTAAAACCCTGGACGTTCTAAAGGGCCCTTTCTCATTTCGGTCTGGGGGTTTTTCAAATGAAAACGCACAAAAGTAGAACAAGGAGGGTTTGTTTCCACGTTGTACAACTCTCTGACTTGGACTATTTCAATTCGTGAAAGAAAAAAGACTTTTAAACAGTCGGCCACAGGACTCACCACCTGCCCGGTGACCTTCCGCGTGTGTGGGACAGAAAGTAGTCCAAGTTCTAATGGCTCCCTCCTCCTCCTCCCCCACACCCCTCCCCGTTGTGATTGCTGACAGATCTGATGCACGGCACTCCCATCACGAGCGATTTGCAGTCCCTGATCAAGAAGGAGCGACCGAGCCAAGCCCTGCTGAGGAAGGAGCGTCACAGAAGGCAGAAGGAGGAATTGGAAGCGCTGGTCCGGGCCTGCCGCTCCCTGCTCATCCCAGTCTCCGAAGACTTGGTCAACGGCTGGCTCTTCCTTGAATGTCAGCCAAGGTCCGGGATCAACTTATTCTTGGGTCGTGCGGAGCGGAGAGGCCGGGGTCGAGGGGGCAAAAGTCGGGGGAGATCCTCTGAGCGGGAACTGGGGACCAGAACCATAGGGAGGCTGGAGATCTGGAAACGCACCGAGAAGGGTTGGAGACCCTCAGCAGGTCTGTGGAGGGGTGGGAGAGACCACCCCCGACACAAGACGCTCACCGTGTCTCCAGCTTTCCACTGCTGCGTTTCTCCAGCGTTTGTGACTGGGAAATCCAGTTCAGGTCCATTCCAGGACCCATTGAAGGGTTCTCTGTGACCTGAAGAGGTTTCAAATCCTGACTCGGCCAAAGTCCATTGGGAGATCCAGCCCCACAGTCATCACAGGAGCTGAAGAATTAATGGGAGGACAGAAAATTCCCTCCTCTCCGTGCCCTTTTCCCACCCTGGTTGTCAGAACCAGGCGTCTGAAACAAAATATCACTGTTGATTCCAAATCGATACTCTCTCACAACAGGTCAACACTGGTAGCAAATCCCTCGACGAATTCAGATTTCATCCTGTTATAAATTGGTCTGTACACACACAGATATAAGTAGTGAGGGGATTTTTTTTTAACACAAGAAAACGTGGGTGTTAAGGATGGAGGGGAAAAATTGGCCAAGCCATTCAGTGCCTCCTGGTTCAGGTGGTTCTTGAGCTGTTTCGAATGCCCCTTCTCATCTTCCTTCTCTGGATGCTTTCATGGGAGGCACAGGATGACTGATTTCCACTTAGAAAGAAGGCCTCCGATTTATTTCGCCCAACTCACAGCTTATAGCTCAGTGACTTTTACTGCAGAGAACAGGGAGACTCTCTGAGCAAGGTGTAGATCGGAAGGCCCCCTCCTTATCCTGTTCACAAACTGCGAACCAATCACAAGGCTGGCAACAGCAGAAGGTCCTTTGTCATCATTGGCTGGTCACGAGTCGAGGGACCAATCATGACCATTCAACGCATCTTTTGTCCAGACATGTGGGTTGGGAGCAGCTGTTCGAGGGGAAGCCCACATTTGATATGTGGGAGGCTTTTAAAGAGAGGTTGATTAGAGTGCGTCCCTGAGAAATTGAGGGATAGAAATGGCAAGATGAGGGAACTATGGATGACAGGTGAAATTGTGAGACTAGCTGAGAGGGAAAAGGAAGCTCAGATAAAGATCTAGGTGGCTGAAAACGGATAAACCGTTGGAAGAATATCGGGAAAGTAGGAACAATGTGAAACTAGGAATTGAGAGAGCTAAAAGTGGTCATAAAGTATCTTTAGCAAACAGGGTCGAGGAAAATCCAAATGCCTTTTATTTATACTGAAGGAGCAAGCGGGTAACAAGAGAAAGGGTTGGCCCACTCAAGGACGAAGGAGTCAGAGAAAATGGGTGAGATTCTTAATGAGCACTTTGCTTCAGTATTCACCGAGGAGAGGGACATGATAGATGTGGAGGTGAGGGATAGATGTTTGATTACTCTGGGTCAAGTCAGCATAATGAGGGAAGAAGCGTTGGACGTTCTAAAAGGCATTAAGGTGGACAAGTCCCCAGGACCGGGTGGGATCGATCCCGGGTTACTGAGGAGAGCGAGAAAGGAAATAGCTGGGGCCTTAACAGATATCTTTGTCGCATCCTTGAACACAGGTGAGGTCCTGGAGGACTGGAGAATTGCTAATGCTTTTCCCATGTTTCAGAAGGGGATAATCCAGGTAACTATAGACCGGTGAGCTTGATGTCAGTGGTAGGGAGGGTGCTGGAGAGGATACTGAGGGATAGTATCTATTCCCATTTGGAAGAAAATAGGCTGATCAGCGATAGGCAGCATTGTTTTGTGCAGGGAAGGTCATGTCTTACCAACTTAATAGAATTCTTTGAAGAAGTCATTGATGAGGGAAGAGCTGTAGATGGCATTACGTGGACTTCAGTAAGATGTTTGATAAGGTTCCCCATTGTAGGCTGATGGAGAAACTGAAGTGCATGTGGTTCCAGGATGCGCTTGCTAGATGGATAGAGACGTGGCTGAGCAACAGGAGACAGTAGTAGTGGAAGGGAGTTTTTCAAAATGGAGACCGGGTGACCAGTGGTGTTCCACAGGGATCTGTGCTGGGACCACTGTTGTTTGTGATGTACATAAATGATCTGGAGGAAGGTATAAGTGGTCTGATGAGCAAGTTTGCAGATGACATGAAGATTGGTGGAGTAGCCGATAGTGAAGGGAACTTTCAGAGGATGCAGCAAAACATAGATTGGAGAGTTGGACAGAGAAATGGCAGATGGAGTTCAATCTGGACAAAGGTGAGGTGATGCATTTGGGAAGATCCAATTCATGAGCGAACAATGTGGTAAATGGAAAAGCCCTGGGGAAAATTGATGCACAGAGATTCTGGTCCATCATACCTTGAGGGTTGGAACGCAGGCTGACCAAGTGGTCAAGGAGGCATATGGCATGCTTTCCTTCATCAAACAGAGTATTGAGTACAAGAGTTGGCAGGTCATGTTGCAGTTGTATAGGGAGGGTTTGGAGGGATTATGGGCCGGGTGGGACGAGATTGGGTTGGGATATCTGTTCGGCATGGACGGGTTGGCCCCAAGGGTCTGTTTCCACGCTGTACATCTGTCTAACCGTCTCTGCCTGTCCGAGCCCGATATTGCTCCAACCGTTGTGCAGTCATCTCCTGATCCAAAAGTCCCGGAAATGCCTCAGTTGTATCAGCCTGCACCACCAGCTCTGGCAGTGTGTCCCACACACCGACTCATCTCTCTGCAAACAAAAACTCACCCCTCACCTCTCCTTTCAACTCCCTCCCCCGCCCAGCCTGTGTTTTAGACACTTCACCTCCCGGAAAGAAAAGAATTTGACCATCGAACCTATCCGAGCATCTCAGAATTTTCTGGACTTCTTCCAGCTCCTGCTGCTCCAGGAGGAGTTGATTTCCCGCCTCTCCTTGGAGCTCGGTCCCTCGAATCCAGGCAGCGTCCTGGTAAACCTCTCCTGCGCCCTTCCCAAAGCCTCCACCCCCTTGCTGGAGGAACACGATGACCAGAAATGCATGCCAAACCTCCTGAGTCCGTCCTCGCCAGACTCTCACAGAAGCTGCGAAGGTGACATCCGGACTCTCGGAGTCAGAGAGCGTGGTGCTGGAAAAGCGCAGCAGGTCAGGCAGCGTCCGAGGAGCAGGCGAATCTCCGTTTCGGGCACAGCCCCTTCAGAGGAAACGTCGATTTTCCTGTTCCTCAGATGCCGCCTGACCTGCTGTGCTTTTCCAGCACCACTCGAACCTAGACTCCGATCTCCAGCATCTGCAGTCCTCACTCTCTCCTCGAAGAGTCACAGAGGTGTACAGCGTGGAAACAGACCCTTCGGTCCAACCCGTCCATGCCGACCCCAGATATCCCAACCCAATCTAGTCCCACCTGCCAGCCCGGATCCCTCCCTGTTCATATACCCGTCCAGATGCCTCTGAAAGGTTGCAATTGTACCAGTCCCCACCACATCCTCTGGCAGCTCATTCCATACACGTACCACCCTCTGTATTCAATTCAGGCACCTTCTTGACCACCCGATTTACTTGGGAGACCACTCGGTGGGAGCGATGCACTTGGACCCCAAGATCCCTCTGCGCACCAGGGCTGTCCAAGGTCCTAAAAGAGGAAGGAACTTGGAGCGACGGTGAATTCCTGCCCTCCCAGGCAGACCGTTGGCATCTGTCTGATGATGAACCACACCAAATCCGCTCTCACTCTGGTCTTGTGTTCTCCAGATCAAAAGTTAAGTCTCTTCAGGATTCCGATGTCGTCTTCCTGCTTTCGAATCTTGCCTGCTACTTTGCTCAGTGAGTAGTCTGGTACGGAGCCCTGTGGCCCCCCCCACCCACCCCCCACTGGCAATGTGTCGGACACTGGGTGAGGTGGGGAGGGATGTGGGTTGGCACAGCGAGGGGACTCGGGCGCAACCTTCAGTGGCAGGTCGGGCAGCTTGATGGTGTTCAGGACAGTGGAGAAAGAGGAGGGAAGTCTGGGGAAGAACAGGCCAAACAGACCCCCTTGAACTGTGGGGAGCACGGTGTGCTCGGTGGTTAGCACTGCTGCCTCACAGCGCCAGCCTCGGGTGCCTGTCTGTGTGGGGTTTGCACGTTCTCCCCACACCGGGTCTGTGTGGGTTTCCTCTGGGTGGTCCGGTTTCCTCCCACAGTCCAAAGATGTGCAGGTTAGGGTGGATTGTCATGCTAAATTACCCACAGTGTTCAGGGATGTGCAGGTTTGGGTGGATTGGCCGTGCTAAATTACCCATAGTGCTCAGGGATGTGCAGGTTAGGGTGGATTGGCCGTGCTAAATTGCCCATAGTGCTCAGGGATGTGCAGGTTAGGGTGGATTGGCCGTGCTAAATTACCCATAGTGCTCAGGGATGTGCAGGTTAGGGTGGATTGGCCGTGCTAAATTACCCATAGTGCTCAGGGATGTTCAGGTTAGGGTGGATTGGCCATGCTAAATCACCCATAGTGCCCAGGGATGTGCAGGTTAGGGTGGATTAGCCATGCTAAATCACCCATAGTGTTCAGGGATGTTCAGGTTAGGGTGGATTGGCCATGCTAAATCACCCATAGTGCCCAGGGATGTGCAGGTTAGGGTGGATTAGCCGTGCTAAATTACCCATAGTGCTCAGGGATGTACAGGTTAGGGTGGATTGGCTGTGCTAAATTACCCATAGTGCTCAGGGATGTGCAGGTTAGGGTGGATTGGCCGTGCTAAATTACCCATAGTGCTCAGGGATGTGCAGGTTAGGGTGGATTAGCCGTGCTAAATTACCCATAGTGCTCAGGGATGTGCAGGTTAGGGTGGATTGGCCATGATAAATTACCCATAGTGCTCAGGGATGTGCAGGTTAGGGTGGATTGGCCATGCTAAATTACCCATAGTGCTCAGGGATGTGCAGGTTAGGGTGGATTGGCCATGCTAAATTACCGATAGTGCTCAGGGATGTGCAGGGCTAAATGTAGAGTAATAGGGAGTGGGTCTGGGTGGGTTACTCTTGGGAGGGGAGAGGTGGACTGGTTGAGCCGAAAGGCCTGTTTCCAGGCTATGGGAAGTCTATGAGCTGTGAGGCTGGATTGGATCATTTCAGTTGAATAGATTTCTCTGACATTTTTGGCACCTTGTACCTGTGGGGATGTTTACCCTCCCAACGTGCTGATCACTTGTTTTAAAAGAACAGGCTGTAAGGCCTTCATTTACCCTGGACCGTTCAAAACTCGGACGAGGACATTGGTTAGGCCACTGTTGGAATATTGCGTGCAATTCTGGTCTCCTTCCTATCGGAAAGATGTTGTGAAACTTGAAAGGGTTCAGAAAAGATTTACAAGGATGTTGCCAGGGTTGGAGGGTTTGAGCTACAGGGAGAGGCTGAACAGGCTGGGGCTGTTTTCCCTGGAGCATCGGAGGCTGAGGGCTGACCTTATAGAGGTTTACAAAATTATGAGGGGCATGGATGGGGTAAACAGGCAAAGACTTTTCCCTGGGCTCAGGGAGTCCTAGAGGGGCACAGGTTTAGGGTGAGAGGGGAAAGATGTAAAAGGGACCTAAGGGGCAATTTTTTCACACAGAGGGTGGTACGTGTATGGAATGAGCTGCCAGAGGAAGTGGTGGAGGCTGTTACAATTGCAACATTTAAGAGGCATTTGGATGGGTATATGAATAGGAAGGGTTTGGAGGGATATGGGCCGGGTGCTGGCAGGTGGGACTAGATTGGGTTGGGATATCTGGGTCAGCATGGACGGGTTGGGCCGAAGGGTCTGTTTCCGTGCTGGAGATCTCTCTGACTCTCTGATTGCCACACGTGTGGGGAAAGGATAGGCACATTTCCCAGCGTGGGCGTGTGTTTGTGACTTGTGGCCTGACTTTTCCCCTCCCTGCAGCATCGACCGGGATTCGGAAATCACTCACTACGATCGAGTTGCTCTGCAGGACCTGGACAAGATCGACATCGGTAAACCCTCCCGCATCTCGGCGTGCGCGCGCGCGCGCCCCCAAGTCAGTCCGTCTCTGATTGTCAGGCACAGTCCCGAGAAAATGGTGGCGAATGGTGCAGGTGGGGAGTGCTCAGCAGGGTTGTCAGAGCAAGGTTCAGGATAGAGCGCTTTGGGAAGGTGGTGCAATCCAAGTTCTGGCAGAGCAGGGAAGGGATCTCCCTGGGAAATGGGCCCAGCGTGGCCGGGACTTGAAGGGAGGGTTGATCTTCAACACGCCCAACTCGACGACAATGAGATGGCAGCGCAGAGTGAAGTCAGTGGAAGGATATCACAGAGAGGTGGCTGCAAAGGGGTTCAGAGCAGGTCCCAGGGTACACGTGCTCGGGAAAGGACGGGCCGCGGGTGCAGGGGGCTGCTGTCACAGCAGGAAATGACATTTGACCCAACGGTGAGATCGAATGAGCAAGGTGCAGAATCTGGCTGGGCGGAGATCAGGGACAGCGAAGGGGAGAAAGGATTTCTCTGGTGGGGGTTACACACGAAGCAGGAGTCGGGATCAGGGCCAGAAAACGAACCGGAATCTCCATTCTAGTGTCGCAGGGCGCTGGGATCATCAGGATGGCAGCCAGTGACTGGTGGAGCTCCTCAAGGGCTCAGTCTTGGCACCACGCAGCGGCGCACATTAACAACGTGGACAGAGGAACCGAGAGCACTGTTGCTCAGCTTACAGGTGACCCAAAGGTCGGTGGAGGGACAGGTAGTGTTGAGGAGGGTGGGAGGGGAGGCTGCAGAAGGATTTGGACAGGTGGGCAAGGAAGTGGCAGATGGAAGTGTGAGGTGATGCACTTTGGGCGGAAGGATCGAGAGATGGACCAGTTTCCCTACCATTGGCATGTTTCTGTGGTTGGCCAGTCCTCAGCAGGTTGATGCCACACTGTTGAGCAAGGTGAACTCTCAGCGCCAGTCCTGGAGGGCTCATGGAGTGGCTGTTGAGACCAACCCTGTTGGCAATGCTCTGTACCTCCTCCCAGTGACTGTTGTTGTCTCAATAGGTCATCACTCTGGCTCAGTGGGCAAGTCCAAGGCCTTTTGTGTCCGGTTCCATTTCACCAGAGCAGGGAGGAGGGACAACCGGTACACTCTGAAAACTGCCCACCACCGACAGGAGAGCAATAAACGTAAGGGTCTCACCTCCTCCCCACTGGCACGGAGCCAGCGAGCATGGAAACACAGCCTTCCACCCAACCAGTCCGTGCGGAACACAATCTCAAACTAAACCACACTCTCTGTTACCCCCTCACTCTCAGTTATAACACACTCCCTGTGACACCCTCACTCTCAGTTATAACACACTCCCTGTTCCACCCTCATTCCCAGTTATAACACACTCCCTGTTCCACCCTCACTCTCAGTTATAACACACTCCCTGTTCCACCCTCACTCCCAGTTATAACACACTCTCTGTTCCACCCTCACTCCCAGTTATAACACACTCTCCCTGTCACACCCTCACTCTCAGTTATAACACACTCTCTGTTCCACCCTCACTCCCAGTTATAACACACTCTCTGTTCCACCCTCACTCCCAGTTATAACACACTCTCCCTGTCACACCCTCACTCTCAGTTATAACACACTCTCTGTTCCACCCTCACTCTCAGTTATAACACACTCCCTGTTCCACCCTCACTCCCAGTTATAACACACTCTCTGTTTCACCCTCACTCTCAGTTATAACACACTCCCTGTTCCACCCTCACTCTCAGTTATAACACAGTCCCTGTTCCACCCTCACTCTCAGTTATAACACACTCTCCCTGTTCCACCCTCACTCCCAGTTATAACACACTCTCTGTTCCACCCTCACTCTCAGTTATAACACACTCCCTGTTACCCCCTCACTCTCAGTTATAACACACTCCCTGTTCCACCCTCACTCTCAGTTATAACACACTCTCCCTGTTCCACCCTCACTCCCAGTTATAACACACTCTCTGTTCCACCCTCACTCTCAGTTATAACACACTCCCTGTGACACCCTCACTCTCAGTTATAACACACTCCCTGTTCCACCCTCACTCCCAGTTATAACACACTCTCTGTTCCACCCTCACTCCCAGTTATAACACACTCTCCCTGTTCCACCCTCACTCCCAGTTATAACACACTCCCTGTTCCACCCTCACTCTCAGTTATAACACACTCTCTGTTCCACCCTCACTCTCAGTTATAACACACTCCCTGTGACACCCTCACTCTCAGTTATAACACACTCCCTGTTCCACCCTCACTCCCAGTTATAACACACTCCCTGTTCCACCCTCACTCCCAGTTATAACACACTCTCTGTTACCCCCTCACTCCCAGTTATAACACACTCCCTGTTCCACCCTCACTCTCAGTTATAACACACTCCCTGTGACACCCTCACTCTCAGTTATAACACACTCTCTGTTCCACCCTCACTCTCAGTTATAACACACTCCCTGTTCCACCCTCACTCCCAGTTATAACACACTCCCTGTTCCACCCTCACTCTCAGTTATAACACACTCTCTGTTCCACCCTCACTCTCAGTTATAACACACTCCCTGTTCCACCCTCACTCCCAGTTATAACACACTCTCTGTCACACCCTCACTCTCAGTTATAACACACTCCCTGTTCCACCCTCACTCCCAGTTATAACACTCTCCTTGTCACACCCTCACTCTCAGTTATAACACACTCTCTGTTCCACCCTCACTCCCAGTTATAACACACTCCCTGTGACACCCTCACTCCCAGTTATAACACACTCCCTGTGACACCCTCACTCTCAGTTATAACACTCTCTCTGTTACTCCCTCACTCTCAGTTATAACACTCTCCCTGTGACACCCTCACTCTCAGTTATAACACACTCCCTGTGACACCCTCACTCTCAGTTATAACACACTCCCTGTGACACCCTCACTCTCAGTTATAACACACTCTCTGTTACACCCTCACTCTCAGTTATAACACTCTCCCTGTGACACCCTCACTCTCAGTTATAACACTCTCCCTGTGACACCCTCACTCTCAGTTATAACACTCTCCCTGTGACACCCTCACTCTCAGTTATAACACTCTCCCTGTGACACCCTCACTCTCAGTTATAACTCTCTCCCTGTTCCACCCTCACTCCCAGTTATAACACACTCTCTGTTCCACCCTCACTCCCAGTTATAACACTCTCCCTGTTCCACCCTCACTCTCAGTTATAACACTCTCCCTGTGACACCCTCACTCTCAGTTATAACACTCTCCCTGTGACACCCTCACTCTCAGTTATAACACTCTCCCTGTGACACCCTCACTCTCAGTTATAACACACTCCCTGTTACCTCCTCACTCTGAGTTACTACACTCTCCCTGTGATACCCTCACTCTCAGTTGTAACACTTTCTCTGTTACTCCCTCATTCTCCATTAAAACACACTCTCTGTGACACCCTCACTCCCAGTTATTGCACTCTCCCTTTTACCCCCCTCACTCTTAGTTATAACACTCTCCCTGTCACACCGTCACTCTCAGTTACTACACACTCCCTGTTACCCCCTTACTCTCAGTGGTAACACTCTCCCTGTCACACCCTGTGTCTCTGACTCTGGATCTGTTCTGGGCTGGGGCTCTGATCTCCGAGTTCTGTTGTGTTTTTTCTCGTAGGGTCACTCCAGAAGATTGCCCTGACTGTTCAGAGGGTGAAGTGGGACCTTACGGGTGTGCAGCTGCCGATCCGAGTGGATCCTGTTGCCCGGTGAGCTGTGGGCTGTGAAATGGGGGAGGGTCTCTATGGCTCCACACTATGCGCTCCCACTGGCACATGCAGCATTTCACCCTGATGCTCTGTTGTCATCACTCAATCTCTGTTCCGAATTTATTGACGCTGGGACTATATGAGGGCTGTCCTTTCAGTTGTGTTTGCTGACTCTAATCCCTTTACCTCCTCGTCACGGGAAGAGCAAAAATTGGTGCAGGATTGGGCCATTCGGTCCTGCACCGCTGCTATCCCATTCACTGTGATCCTTGCCTGATCCTCCATTTCAGTCCCCGCCTTCTCCCTTTCATCTCCTCTGGCCCAAGAACACGTTGCCTTGCTCAGTGGCCCAGTGGTTAGCACCGGTGCCTCACAGCGCCAGGGACCTGGGTTCGATTCCAGCCTCGGGTGACCGTCTGTTGCACGTTCTCCCCCGTGTCTGCGGGGGTTTCCTACCGGGTGCTCCGGTTTCCTCCCACCTTCCAAAGGTGCGCGGGTTCGGGTGGATCGGCCATGGGAAACCGCCCCCAGTGGGCAGGGACGTGCAGGCTGGGCGATAGATGGGGAGTCCATTGAGCGGCCATCTTGTGAGTGGAATCCTGGGATTGGCTCAGTATGGAGTCACCTCTCCCCTCCCCACCCTGGCACAGGGTGTGGAACGTGACTGAGGAGATTGCCAGTCACTCTGAGCGCCTCAGACTGGGCCGTCCTGCACTGAGGTCAATCCAGCCCCTGTCTTCTCCCCCCCACAGGTCCCACATTGCTGAAGGCCTCTGGGCCTTGCTCCTGTCCATTGCTCACTTCCTCCTGGCTGTTGTGAAGATGTGTCGACAGGCTCTGGTGAAGAACAGGTATCTCTCTCCCTCTCTCTCCCCCTCTCTCCTCTTCTCTCCCTCTCTCTCTCCTCCCCCTCCCTCTCTCTCCCCCCTCCTCTCTCTCCCTCCCTCTCTCCCTCCCTCCCCCCTCTCTCCCCCTCTCTCTCTCTCCTCCCCCTCCCCCTCTCTCTCTCTCTCCCCCTCTCTCTCCCTCTCTCTCCCCTCTCTCCCCCCCTCTCTCTGTCCCCCCCCCTCTCCCTCCCTCTCTCTCCCTCCCTCTCTCTCCCCTCCCCCTCCCCCTCTCTCTCTCCCCCTCTCTCTCACCCCCCTCCCTCCCCCTCTCTCTCCGCCTCTCTCCCCCCCCCCTCTCTCCCCGCCTCTCTCCCCCCCCCCTCTCTCTCTCCCCCCTCCTCTCTCTTCCTCATGTGGTCACACTGCGTTCCACTCTCCCACAATCCCCAGCCCAGCGTCTCCATCGGTTACGCTCAGCTTGCTGTCTCCCATCCAGTTTGGTTTCTCATGGCCCATCCCTAACTGCCCCCCTTGAGAAGGTGGGTGGTGGGGTGAGCTGCCTTCTCGAATCACTGCGGTCCCGTGTGGTGTAGGGACCTCCCACACACAACACACCCTGAGGGAGGGAGTCCCAGGATTCTGACCCAACGGCCGATATATTTCCGAGTTGGGACGGTGAGGGGCCCGGAGGGGAACTTGCAGGGGTGGGGGGTGGTGTTCCCATGTACCCGCTGCCCCTTGTCCTTCCTGATGGAAGTGGCCGTGGGGTTTGGAAGGTGCTGCCTGAGGAGCCTGGGGGAGTTGCTGCAGTGCGCCTTGTAGATGGTACACACTGCTGCTACTGAGCGTCATATTCTTTCTCACAGACAGACTCTCTCTCTCTCTCTCTCTCTCTCTCACACACACACACACACACACACACGCACACACACACACACACACACACACACACACTCTCTCTCTCTCTCTCTCTCTCTCTCTCACACACACACACACACCCCTACACACAGACTCTCACCCACACACACATACAGACACACACACACACACCCCCTACACACAGACTCTCACCCACACACACGTATACACACACAGACAGACACACACACACACACACTGCTGTGTAGGAACAAACAGTGAGGATTGAGGGAGAAAGTTCTGCCCCTTTGCTGGGCCTGTGTTTGTGACCAGCGGCTGCTGCTCTCTCCCTCTGTCTGTCCCTGCAGGAGAGTCGATCCGTCGCCGGGGGAGCTCCCTGACCTTGTGGCAGACCTCCCGCTGGGCCTCCTGTCCCACGTCGAGCTGGAAGACACGCCGGGGCCGTGTGACGGCGTTTCCCCGGGCCATGCTGAGCCAGAGGAGGAGAGACAACCGGCCTTTACCATCTACCTGCCCCAGAACAGCAGCCAGTACTGGCACCTGGGGGACCTGCAGGGCCCAGAGAGCCAGGCCGGCTTGGGGCCTTCCACCACCACCTCCTCCTCCTCCTCCAGCGCCCTGGAGGGGGTGGACGGAGAGGCCAGCTACCCTTCGTCGTCCAGCAGCCGCCTGAGCGACACCAGCAGCAGCCAACTGGGCACCAGCAGCAGCACCACCTCGGCCACGTCCTCCTCCTGCTCCTCCCCGCTGGACGACAACGCCCAGGCCGGCAGGCACCCATCCACGCCAGGCCCCCAGCTCTCCCCACACCCGCACGGGCACGAAGCGGCCGCCCCTGAGGCCGGGCACCGCCTCAGCTCCGGCAGCCAGGCCTGGGAGCACGCCGACGCCAACGGGCAGTGACCATGAAGGGCAGCTCCGCACCCACCCCACCCCCTCCCCCCTCACTTTCAGTCACCATCTCCCCGGGCATGGGGGGGGGCTGCCCAGTCACCCTCCACCCACCTTCCGTTTCCCTCTGGACCTCCCACCCCACTCCCCCTCCCCTCACAATTTCCAAATGGTGCAGACGCTCAGCAAAGCCGATTCCAGAATGTTCCGTCTCCCCAGCCTCCCTCCCTCCCTCCCCACACCAACAGGATCAGGAATCTGACCCCTCCGATTATGGGCATGCTTTGATTTTGTGCATTTGTTGAATTATTTTGGAAACCGATTGGATTTTTTTTTTCGTAGTAAAACTGGTGAACTCTCGTCACCCTGTGCAGCTCGCTCTTTGTCCGTTGCGTTGGCCCTCTCTCCCAGGTGAGGTTTTTTTTGCACGCGCCGCTCCTCGGTATCACCGTCTCCCCTGGGGAGAAACCCCCACCCTCCCTCCCCCCCTCCGCTTCCACCCCCTCCGCGTCCACCCCCTCCGCATCCACCCCCTCCGCAAACCTGCCATCTTTCTCTCTGTGTCGGCGGCTCCCGTTCTGACTGGGCAGGTCGGGGAGGTTTATACAGCGTAGTGTGACAAGGTGCTGCACAGGAGGCTGCTGGTCCAGGTCTTGGCGCGGAGAGAGAGAGAGAGGATTGGCTCACCATCGGAAAACAGAGACAAGCGGGTCTTCATCAGGAATGGCAGCCCAGGAACTGGTGGAGTTCTACTCAGGGGGGGCTCAGTGTCGGGACCACACGACGTTCTCACGTGACACATTGACAATCTGGGCGAAGAACTGGAGAGTTTACAAGGACTGTAGGGAATCTAATCTAATCTCTGTGTGTGTCTGTTTGTGTGTCTCTGTGTGTGTCTATATTGCTATGTGTGTGTATGACTCTGAGTGTGTCACTGTGTGTCAGTGCATCACTGCGTGTGGGGCTCTGTGAGTGTGTCTTTGTGTGTCTGTGTGTCTCTGTGAGTGCATTGCTACGTGTGGGGCTCTGTGAGTGTGTGTCTTTGTCTGTTTGTATTGCTGTGTCTGTGTGTATCTCTGTGTGAGTGCTTCTCTGTGTGTGAAGGTGCCTGTGTGTGTGTGTCTGTTTGTCCCATTGGGTGTCTGTGTGTGTGTGCATCTCTCTGTGTGTCAGTCTGTGTTGCTGTGTGTGTCTGTCTGTGTCTCTGTGAGTGCGTGTGGCTCTGAGTGTGTCTCTGTGTGTCTGTATTGCTGTGTATGTCTGTTTGTGTGTCTCTGTGTGTGTCTGTATTGCTGTGTGTGTCTGTCTGTATCTCCGCATGAGTGTATCTCTATGTGTGTGCGTGTGTGTGTGTGTGTGTGTGTGTGTGTGAGAGACCACATTTAGAACATTGTCAGCAGTTTTGGGCCCCGCATCTCAGGAAGGATGTGTGGAGGAGGAGGAGGTTTACCGGAATGTTCTGAGGGATGATGGGCTTGTGTGAGGAGCAGTGAGCACTGTTTAGGTGTGTCCCCCTGATAGAGTTGAGAATAATGTTCAGGGGTATTGGATTGAGACTTCCAGAACATGGATAGAGCGAACATGGACAGGATGTTTCCACCCAAAGACCCGAGGGCTCAACCTCCAAGGGAAGTGATGACCCTTTCGAACCGAGATGAGGAGAAATGTCTTCAGCCGGACGGTGACGAACCTGTGGAACTCATTGCTGCAGCAGGATGTGGAGGCAAGGTCACTGTGTCTATTTAGGACACAGATAGATCAGTTTGTGATGTGTAAGGGGGTCAAGGTCTTCGGGGAGAAGGCAGGACAATGGGGTTGAGAAATCGGTGGTGGAGCAGACTCAATGGGCCAGATGGCTCCTATACCTTATGGATGTTTGACTTGGGTGGTATTAGCAGAGGGAGACAGAGAGGAAGGAGTCTGTGTGTGTGTCTGTGTGAGAGTGTGTCTCTGTGTGTGTCTGTTTGTATTGCTGTGTATCTGTGTGTGTGTGAGCATGTGTGTCTGTATTCTTGTGTGTGAGTTCATGTCTGTGTCTCCGTCTCTCTGTGTGTGTCTGTGTGTCTGTATGTCTCTGTTTGCATCGCCGTGTGTGTCTGTGTGTTGCGTGTCTGTGTGTGAGAGTGACTGTGTGTTGTGCATCTGTGTGTGAGAGTGACTGTGTGTATCTCTGTATGTGTGTTTGTGTGTGAGAATGTGCATGTGAGAGTGTGTCTGTGTGTGGGTGAGAAAGTGTGTATGAGTATCTGTGTGTGTGTGTGTGTGTGTATTATTACATTAAAATATATACACACACACCCTCCCCCTCTCATCGATTCCCCAGTCACCATCACACCGTACCCTAGGATGCTGTTCAGGGGCACAGGTGACTCCCCAGCCCATTCGATATCAGCTCTTTCATCATTTCCCACGTCTCCATCCCACCTCCTCGTCGCCTTTTCCACTTCAAGGGTTAATCTCCCCCCAGCCTTACGATGGTTCCATTTGGCTAGAAATGAAAGCGGGGGGAGGGGAGAGGGACATCAGGGTCTCATTCGAGTGAGTATGGTCTCAAGCAGCACTGGCAAAACTGAGAACAGTGATTTAGGGATGAGGGAGCAAACTCTCCCTGGGTTGGGGGAAGATGATTGCGGTCGTTGGAGGGTCACCGTCCCGCCTGCAAGACTTCCTCAGGGTCACGGCTACAGGGTCAACCATCTTCAGCTGCTTCGTCCATGACCTTCCCTCCAGGAAGAAAAGGGACGTTTGGAAATGGATGAGGCAGTCGGGACAAATGTTATCAGCGTTTGACAGGAATGGTGCGGGGGAACCAAATGTAACTCAGTCCCACTAAATAAGGGCCTCGGATGACTGTGTGGAGTTTGCACGTTCTCCCCGTGTCTGCGTGGGTTTCCTCCGGGCGCTCTGGTTTCCTCCCACAGTCCCAAAGATGTGCGGGTCAGGGTGAATTGGCCGTGCTAAATTACCCGTAGTGTGAGGTGAAGGGTTAAATGTAGGGGAATGGGTCTGGGTGGGTTGCTCTTCGGAGGGTCGGTGTGGACTTGTTGGGCCAAAGGGCCTGTTTCCACACTGTACGTAAGTAACTAAGGGCACACAGATGGCCGAAAGACTTGCTGCGTACACTTTTAGTTGGGAATCTTGAAAGGGTTCAGAAAAGATTTACAAAGATGTTGCCAGGGTTGGAGGGTTTGAACTACAGGGAGAGGCTGAACAGGCTGGGGCTGTTTTCCCTGGAGCGTCGGAGGCTGAGGGGTGACGTTATAGAGGTTTACAAAATTATGAGGGACATGGATAGGATAAATAGACAAGTTCCACACCTTTATTACCGGAGCCACCCCACCATCTCCCTTTCCTCTCGTTCTTGTCAAGTGCCCTTCAATCAGTGGGTTCCAGTCTTTCCCAGTCTGTAGCCAGGTCTCTGAGCTGGCATTCAGTGCTCACCAATTCACCCACCTGCCAGCTTTCAGTTCTGGTACAGAGTTGTACGGCATGGAAACAGACCCTTCGGTCAAACTTCTGCTCCCCACCCTGCCGCCCCCAACCAGAATCTCAATCCGACCCAGTCCTATTTATACAGTCATAGAGGTGTACAGCATGGAAACAGACCCTTCGGTCCAACCCATCCATGCCGACCCAGATATCCCAACCCAATCTCGTCCCACCTGCCAGCACCCGGCCCATATCCCTCCAAATCCTTCCTATTCTTATCCCCATCCAAATGCCTCTTAAATGTTGCAATTGTACCTGCCTCCACCACGTCCTCTGGCAGCTCATTCCATACACGTACCACCCTCTCTGTGAACAAGTTGCCCCTTAGGTCTCTTTTATATCTTTCCCCTCTCACCCTAAACCTATGCCTCTCTAGTTCTGGACTCCCCCATCCCAGGGAAAAGACATTGCCTATTTATCCTATCCTTGCCCCCTCATGATTTTATAAATCTCCATCAGGTCACCCCTCAGCCTCCGACGCTCCAGGGAAAACAGCCCCAGCCTGTTCAGCCTCTCCCTGTAGCTCAAACCCTCCAACCCTGGCAACATCCTTGTACATCTTTTCTGAACCCTTTCAAGATTCCCAACATCATTCTGAAAGGAAGGAGACCAGAATTGCAAGTAATATTCCAACAGTGGCCGAACCAATGTCCTGTCCAGCCGCAACATGACCTCCCAACTCCTGTACTCAATACTCTGACCAATAAAGGAAAGCATACCAAACGCCTTCTTCACTATCCTATCTACCTGTGACTCCACTTTCAAGGAGCTATGAACCTGCACTCCAAGATCTCTTTGTTCACCTAGGACCTTACCATTAAGTGTATAAGTCCTGCTAAGATTTGCTTTCCCAAAATGCAGAAACCTCGCATTTATCTGAATTAAACTGTATCTGCCACTTTTCAGCCCATTGGCCCATCTGGCACAGCCAACACAAATAAGATGTGAATCCGGTATTGAATATGGGTGGTTTGGGTCAACATTTTTCAGTTCACAACGAGAGGGAAGCGTTGCTCAATGTTTCAGGAGATTCCGCACAGACACATTCCTTCGGGCAGGAAGGGCTGGTTAAGAAAGAGTGGACTGCCCCAGGCTCAGGGAACGAGGGAAGGGTGTCGTCGACTTGACAGGAACGGCTGGTGTGTTGCAAAAAAAAAGGAACGATCGGCTGAAGATGGGGCAGAATTTCCGAACGGATGGCTCCAAAGAAATGACTCCATCCCCACAGTCTCTCCAAACTCAGGAGGACGTTCTAACCCCTGCACTCTAAGGTCTGAGCAAACACGATGAACGCTTTCTGAACCACCCTGTCCGCGTGGAGCACAAACTTCAAAGAATTGTGCCCCTGAACCCGGTTGCTCGCCCAGCATCACTCAAGGCCCGACTGTTAACTGGATAAATCGTGTCTTTTTCCTAAATCCCTCGCATTTGTCCAAATTAACTCCATCTGCCACTCCTCAGCCCATTTACCCATTTCGAGTCATAGAGGTGTACAACACGGAAACAGACCCTTCAGTCCAACCCGTCCATGCTTACCCAGATATCCCAACCAAATCTCGTCCCACCTGCCAGCACCCGGGCCATATCCCTCCAAACCTTCCTATTCATATACCCATCCAGATGCCTCTTAAATGTTGTAATTGTACCAGCCCCCAGCACATCCTCTGGCAGCTCATTCCATACACATACCACCCTCTGTGTGAAAAGGTTGCCCCTTAGGTCTCTTTTATGTCTTTCTCCTCTCACCCTAAACCTATGCCCTCTAGTCCTGGACTCCCCCATCCCAGGGAAAAAACCATGTCTATTTATCCTATCCATGTCGCTCAACATTTTATAAACCTCGATAAGCCTCCGACGCTCCAGGGAAAACAGCTCCAGCCTCTTCAATCTCTCCCTCTAGCTCAAAAAATTGATCAAGATCCCTTTGTAATCTGAGATCACCTTCTTGGCCGTCCAATCTCCCACCAATCTTGGTGTCAGTCGCAAACTTACTAACCACACCTCCGATATTCCCGTCCAAATCATTTATATAAAGGACAGACAAGAGTGGACCCAGCGTCGACCCTTGTGGAACACCACTGTGTTTTTCTGTAGATCGAATGCTCAATCTAATTTTCTGTTTGAGCTCTGGACTGGCCTGTGTTTCCTGGACAGAAATGAACAATTACCACAGTTGACTCATGAACGTATGCCAGTGCGTTTCCACAGTCATCCCCCAATTGCGACCTCAGACCCTCATCATTCTTCTATTCGCCCACGAGGACACCTTGTCTCAGAATCAGCTGCGTAGCTCTCCACCTTCATGAGCGATTGGATCACATCTCTGACTGTCTCCAACCCCACCCGTGGAATTGCAGTGAGAAGCAAGGGTCTGGGGATGAGACTGGCAAGTGGCCAGTGAGACACGGGGCTCATGTGATGGGCTGAACGGCCTCTCCCCTGAGCTGCTGTCACCTGACCAGGGTGGGTGGGAAGAGTGGCCCTTTAAGAGGGAGGGTTCCAAGCTGGGGAAATGCAGCTGGAGTTGTCTTGCAGCGGTGAATTATTTGCCAGGAGAGATTAGCCCTGGCAAATTACCCATAGTGCACAGGGATGTGCAGGTTAGGGTGGATTGGGCATGGGAAATTCCTCATAGTGCTCAGGGATGTGCAGGTGAGGGTGGATTGGCCATGCTAAATTACCCATAGTGTTCAGGGATGTGCAGGTTAGGGTGGATTGGCCATGCTAAATTACCCATAGTGTTCAGGGATGTGCAGGTTAGGGTGGATTGGCCATGCTAAATTACCCATAGTGCTCAGGGATGTGCAGGTTAGGGTGGATTGGCTATAGGTAAATGCAGGTTATAGGTGAATGGGTGGACACGATGGGCTGAACAGCCTCTCCCCTGAGCTGAAGTCACCTGACCAGGGTGGGTGGGATGGAGGAGTGGCCCTTTAAGAGGGAGGGTTCCGTGCTGGAGGAAATGCAGCTGGAGTTGCCTTGCAGCCATGAATTACATGCCGGGGACAGCAAGTCTGATTGAGGCCATTGACAGTGAGTGTCTGACGGCAGGGAGAGGAGTGGGGGGCAACTTCCCTCTGCACCTCTCAAAGCTTACAGAGGAAATGTGGGCTGTGAGAGAGAGAGCGGAGGGTCCCCTCTGGTTCAGAGCTGTGCATCCTCTGGGGACCAAGTTCGGGCAGTGAGTCGCTTTAGGGAGGGAGGGAGGGAGGGAGGTGAAGTCTGTCAGTTAGTTCCAGGCGAAGGTGGAATATTTCGGGCTCTTTTCCCTCCCCTTCCCAGCATCAGGGAGTGCAATTTCAGCCCTGGACCATTTGCAGTCTCTGTCTCAGAGTTTGCCCAGTTCTGGGGTTTAGCAATGCTCTCCGTTCTGCCCAGGAGCAGACACTTCTCTTCTTCCCCCCTCCTCCTCCTCCTCCTCCTCCTCCTCACTTTCCAACCTCCGCCCCTGCTTTGTTGCTCTCTTCACTTTCCTGAAGAAGCCCCCCCCCCCCACCCCCGAAACGTGCATTCACCTGCTCCTTGCATGCTGCCTCACCTGCTGCGCTTTTCCAGCAACACATTTTATTTTTTTCTCTCAGCTTCTCTCCCATGGTTTGGCAGAGGGAGCGAGGTGGCTGGCTGTGGGTCAGGGTGAGTTTGGTGGCAGGGGGATGGAATGGAATGGTGTCTGGGGAGTGGAGGTCATAATGGGCAGGTTCCCCCCCCCCCCCCCCCCCCCCCCAACCCCTCCAAAGTAGGGTGCTTGCAATGGTCCTCAGTCATATCTTGCAACTTGACAGACCAAACATTTTTCTCCAAGGAATTCACCTATTTGTGACAGACCTAATGGTCACTTCCTGTGCTATCTTGCCCTCCCCACCCACCCCTACTGGTTCGTGGCCAATCTCCTCTGCATCTCCCCAAGACCTCTGCTCAAACTACTCAGAAACCCTGAGTTGAGAAAGTTTAAAAATCCCACCGCACCAGGTGAAAGTGCCATCAGGTTTATTTGGAAACACGAGCTTTCGGAGCACCCGCTCCTTCATCAGGTGGTCACAGAGATGTACAACACGGAAACAGACCCTTCGGTCCAACTCCTCCATGCTGACCCAGATGTCCCAACCTAATCTAGTCCCACCTGCCAGCACCCGGCCCATAGCCCTCCAAACCCTTCCTATTCATATATCCATCCAAATGCCTCTTAAATGTTGCAATTGTACCAGCCTCCACCACTTCCTCTGGCAGCTCATTCCATACCTGTACCACCCTCTGCGTGAAAAAGTTGCCCCTTAGGTCTCTTTTATGTCTTTCTCCTCTCACCCTAAACCTATGCCCCTCTAGTTCTGGACTCCCCCCACCCCAGAGAAAAAACTTTATCTATTTACCCTATCCATGTCCCTCTTAATTTTGTAAACCTCTATAAGGTCACCCCTCAGCCTCTGATGCTCCAGGGAAAACAGCCCCAGCCTGTTCAGCCTCTCCCTGTAGCTCAAACCCTCCAACCCTGGCAACATCCTTGTAAATCTTTTCTGAACCCTTTCAAGTTTGACAACATCTTTCCGATAGGAAGGAGACCAGAATTGCACGCAATATTCCAACAGTGGCCTAAACCAATGTCCTGTACAGCCGCAGCATGACCTCCCAACCCCTGTACTCAATACTCTGACCAGTGGAATGCCCCAAGGTAATTGTGGGGAATAAGATTGCAAGACACATAATTTGTGACAAACGTTTACTGTGTGATGGAACTGAAATGAAATATTGAATAAGACCTGGATTGTTTCAGTCTCCCATCTGTTAGAATGGCCAGTTCTTTCAGATGTGAATTGCAAATGTTTTTTTTTTCTAAAAAGTTGCACTCTCAAGTGAACTTTGAATCGTGCTGCCAAAGCTTGTGCTTCCAAATAAACCTGTTGGGACTACACACCCCAATCCAACACCAGCATCTCAACATTGACGCTTAATAAAGAGGATACTGGTAGTGGAGGGGGTGCAGAGGAGGTTGGTTCTGGAGTTACAAGGGCTGGTTTTTGAGGAGAGGGTGAGTCGTCTGGGACTGTACCCGTTAGAATTTATCACCATGGGATAGTGGGGGGGAGATGTTGTAGAAATATAGCAAATGACAGAAGGATGAGGTAAGGCAGAAGTGGGGAGGGGGTGTTTCCACTGGCAGGTGAAACCAGGGGACAGAGCCTCAAAATGAGGTGGGGGGCATCATGAGGGCTGAGTTGAGGAGTAATACCTTCCCTCTGAGCGTTGTGAAATTTTCTGCCCAGTGATGTTGCTGAGGCTTCCTCGTCCGAATCTCTCTCAGGCAGAGAGAGAGAGAGAGAGACACGTCTGGAGCAGGTGGGACTTGTCTGCCTGTGTGCACATTTTTATCCAGAATGATCAGACAGGAATGTCAGTGGGAGAAGGAGGTGGGGGGTGCGGAGTTGGATTGTGGGGGTCAGATAGTCTCAGCACGACCAGGTCAAGTAGCCTGTGATCATTGAAGGTGGCTCGATTTTGACCGGGTCGACATAAAGGGGCATTTTCCCCTCCTGAGGGGGCAAAAAAGACTTGGAGACTGCACTGTGTCAGGGAGGACATGTTACCCTTCCTAATCAAGAGGGTTAGTGTGAACATGCTGGGCCGAAGGGCCTGTTTCCATACTGTAGGGAATCTAATCTTCTCTCTCACCCCTGGCCGGTGGGAAAGTGTGGAATTGTGCTGTCTGCCCCTTGCCCTGTGTCCCCAAAGGCCCTTGAGGTGGAATTGGCACCATAAGTGGTGGTGATGGCATCTGAACACTGTCAGGACGAGGCAGCTGGGTTCTTGGGATATTTGCCCCCAGTTTTTTTTTTTCTCTCGGTTACTCTGATATAAGGCCTTGGGTGGGGTTGGGATGTTGGAGGGCAGGGGAGGAAGGTGAGATTGAAGTGAGCATCAGGAGGTGGCAGTTGTTACTAGGGACCTGGGCCAGTCACTGACATCGACGCTCCTCAGAGGCTGTTGCTGCATCGGAGTTCCCCGAAACTTCAGCTCGCCTGCCCCACTTGAGAAGCACCAAGAGGATTTACAGCCCAGGAACGGGCCCTTCGGCCCTCCAAGCCTGAGCTGACCCAAATCTACTGTCTCAACCTGTCACCCAATTCCGAGGCATCTGTATCCCTTTGCTTCCCCACCACCTCCTGCATCTGTCCTGACACATCTTAAACGAATCAAATGAGGTCTCCTGACCCTGCTCTGGGAAGTCATGCCTTTTTAAGGCAAGGCAGCCAAGGGCTTGAGTTGCAGATCCATCCAGTGCTCAAGTTGAAGTGGTGCAGTTGGGAGAGGGCCGAATGGCCTCCTTCCTGCCTCACTTGCCGCAGTCTTCCAGCATGGCACTAGAGGGTGCTGCTGTACCATAGAGTGAGGGACAGCCTCTGCTGCCACACAGTGCTCGAGGCTGACACTGCCCCTTCTGTGTCTTCTCAGTGTGAGACTGAAGATGACAACAACAACCTCGTTTCTGTACCAGCCGGAGGGGGCCGGTTTCACGACTGGGGCAGTCTGTTGGTCGCAGGGGAGTGCTGGTGCTTGCTTTCCTGCAGAAAGCACTTCAGATGGGTTGCTGGCCGCAGTGAAGGCTGTTCAGCCCACTCTGCGTCTGCTAGCGGTCCCAAAGAGTGTGGGACCCTCAGCCCCGTGCCCCTTGCTCTTTGTCTGTAAGTCCTATGTGACATTGGCCTGCCAGCGCTGTGTGTGTGTGTGTGTGTGTGTGTTTGCCAAGTGTGGTCTATCTGCTGTCTCTGATCGGGCCCAATAGATGTGTAATCAGGGCATGGCCTGGGAATCTGTTCCAGTGTAATCCTGGGAATGGTAAATTAATATGGTCCTTCATGTTACAGAGAAACACCTCGTCCTTCTTCGTGATGGGCGGACTTTAATTGGATATTTGCGAAGCATTGATCAGTTTGGTGAGTACCAACAGTGTCTCTGCTGTGACAAGTGAGTGTTCAATGGTTTAATTGCTCTGTTGGAGTGTGCCAGTCTGGTGCTGTTGTGGAGAAAATAGAATCCCCAGGAGACACAGAGTTCCTCGAGGAGTGGGTCTTGTACTAGCAAACAACAAACTGTGACACTGAGAAAGCAGGTTCTCGAATGCCCCCCAAACCTCAGGGTCTGTGGATTTTTCTATCTTTTAATGTTGCTGTAAGATTATCAGCATGTCCAAGTATATTCTTCAAAGTAACTCACTCTCCCGACACGATAAACCACTGATGTTAGTTCCCATTATCTCTTTAGTTGTACGTTCTACTTAATGTTATTCTAATGTCACGGTTAGATATTTGTTGCTCCCTCTGCTCCAGTGATTTTCTATTCCAGACTCATGGTAGATATTTAGCTATTCCCATCTGTTCCAATAGTCTCCTTTCTCATGCTGGCTCCACTAAGCATATATTTGATGTCATGTCACAAATATTTATTGTCCCAATCCTGTCAAAATAACACTGAACAGAGAAACTTGCTTTATTCCTTGTGTTATCTCATCGCGCCTTTCAGCCTTGACCTGACTCTGCTAACTGGCGTAAGAAAGTTCCCCAATGGTTATCCCATCCTGCTGCCCACAGATTGCCAGTGGGCTTTATGCTTTAACCCTATGCCATGCTTTGATGTTCTTTAATTTCCATCGTGCTGCATTGGTTATGCCTGAAGACACTGAAATCAGATACTTGAGGGACGCTTTCAAATGACTCCTGGAGAGGGACATGCAAGATCCCCTCTCACATGGATGATGGCGCCCTCCAGTGCATCTCATGCACATCCCGCACCTCGAACCCACCCCTCCAACCGTAACACGGACACAAACCCCTGCTCCTCCCCTTGCATCCCACCAATTTTCATATACATTGCATCATCCTCCGACATTTCGGCCACCTCCAAACGGACCCCTCCACCAGGGATTTGTTTCCCTCCCCACCCCTTTCCACGTTCCCTCCGTGACTACCTGGTCAGTTCCACGCCCCACCCTCCCATCCTGGCACCGCAGGAACTGCAAAATCTGTGCCCACACCACCTCCATCCAAGGCCCCAAAAGAGCCTTCCACATCCATCAAAGTTTGACCTGCACATCCACCAATGTCATTTATTGTATCCGTTGCTCCCGATGCGGTCTCCTCTACATTGGGGAGACTGGGCGCCTCCTCGCAGAGTGCTTTAGGGAACATCTCCGGGACACCCGCACCAATCAACCACACCGCCCCGTGGCCCAACATTTCAACTCTCCCTCCCACTCTGCCGAGGACATGGAGGTCCTGGGCCTCCTTCACCGCCGCTCCCTCACCACCAGACGCCTGGAGGAAGAACGCCACATCTTCTGCCTCGGAACACTTCAACCCCAGGGCATCAATGTGGACTTCAACAGCTTCCTCATTTCCCCTTACTCCAAATCCAACCTTCCAGCGCAGCACCATCCTCATGACCTGTCCTACCTGTCAATCTTCCTTCCCATCGATCTGCTCCAACCTCCTCTCTGACCTATCACTTTGACCCCCAACTCCATCCACCTCTTGCACGCTCAGCTACCTTCCCCTGGCCCAGCTCCACCCCACTCCCATTTATCTCCCCACCCCTGAGGCTCCCAGTCTCATTCCTGAGATCCGAAATGGCGAATTTTATTTTTTTCCCCTGCTCCTTGGGTGTTGCCTGACCTGCTGTGCTTCTCAGCACCCCACACTAGACAGGGCGGATAGTTGTGGATAGTGTGGAGGGCTGTTGCAGGTTTCAACATGGCATTGACCGGATGCAGAGCTGGGCTGAGGAGTGGCAGCTGGAATTCAACCTGGAGAAGTGTGAAGTGAATGTTTGGAAGGCCGAATCTTTAATGCAGACTGCAGGGTTCAAGGTTGGATTCTTGGCAGTGTGGAGGAACAGAGGGATCTTGGGATCCATGTCCGTAGATCCCTCAAAGTTGCCACCCAAGTTGATAGGGTTGTTAAGAAGGCGTATGGTGTGTTGGCTTTCATGAGCGTGAGGATTGAGTTTAAGAGCCGTGAGGTTATATTGCAGCTCTTTCGAGCCCTGAGGATATTGTGTTCAGTTCTGGCTGCCTCCATTATGGGAAGGATGTGGAAGCTTTAGAGGGGATTTACCAGGATGCTGCCTGGGCTGGAGGACAGGTCTTGTGTTGAGAGAGCTCGGGCTTTTCTCATTGGTGTGAGTAGGATGTGAGGTGACTTGAGAGAAGTGTACAAGATGAGAGGCAGATGGAGTGGATAGCCAGAGACGTTTTCCCAGGGCAGAAAATGGCTATCGTGAAGGGGGCTTAATTTTATATGATTGAAAGATCAGGAAATATGTCAGAGGTTTGGTTTTTTAGAGTGGTGGGTTTGTGGAATGCCCTGCCAGCAGTGGGAGTCGAGTCAGGGACATTTAAGTGACTCTTGGATTGGCCCGTGTGGGTTAGTTTGATCTTCGAGTAGGATTAAAAAGCTGGAACAATGTGATAGAACAGTGCAGCCCAGGCTTTCGGCCTATGCTCATGTCTGACTTGAGGAGTCTCTTCAGTTCCTCTGTTTGTTTGGCTCCACCGGTTCCAAGCCCACCTACACATCCTTGGCTACCAATGTTTGCTGATGACCACGTGTGTTTTTGAAATCTTTTTTTCTTTTATAACTAAACAAACCCACCGGGAATGACAGCAATGTGGCTGGAACTGGTCCCAGTGGAATGGTAAGTGGAAATTGACCCTCCGTTCCTCCACTCTGTGGAGAGACTTCCACAGGCTCCTGCGCTCCAGGTGAAGACAGACATTCTCTGCTCATTTCAGTCCTACCCCGTATCCTTAAACTGTCTCCCCCTCCCAGTTCTGAACTCCCTCCACTGGTAGAACTTGATGGGTTTCTGTAAGATCAATCCCAACAACAAATTCTTTGGATTCCCAGTGAATATCATCCTTACCTGATCTGGTCTCTCTCCGTCCGTCAGTCCCAGGATTCAGTCTGGGAGACCCTCCGCTGCCCTCCCTCCGTCACCAGAACGGTCATCCTCCTGAGAAGGAGACCCCAAACCACGCGCCCACAATACCCCAGGATGTGGTCTTCCTCCTATCCATCGTTGCTCCTGCACTCCAATCCTGTGGTCATGGAGGGCTCAATATCCTTTCCTCACCCCTACCCCCCAACGCCCCCCCCCCCCCATTGCTCCTACAAGGCTGGCTCTCGACTAATGGGGGAGGAGGGACACCCAGGTCTATCTGCACCTCCTGTTTCCCCACTTCATCGCCACTCTGTGTCTGCCATCAAAATGGATGAGCTCACATTGATTCTCATTTAAACTGCATCTGCCATGTGTTTGCCCACCCATTCAGCTTATCTACAAGGGCAGAGTCCAGAGGCTAACTTGATATTAAACAGAGAGAGAGAGCTATTGGATGTAAGTAGGCGGACAGGTTCGTTTTTCCAAGTGTTTCCCTCCTACGTTGGGTATCGGTGAGCCCCCTGCGAAGCGTTGGTGTTCATGGTCCGCTTTCTGTTCGTGCGTTTTGGTCTCCTTGGGTTGGTGATGTCACTTCCTGTTCTTTTTTTCTCTCTGAGAGACATCACCTCAGGAAATGACGTCGCCAACCCAAGGAGACGCGCAAATAGAAAGCAGAAGCTCACTGATGTGACTGAGGATGGTGACAAAGCGTCTGAAAACGAACCTTCCAGCTCACTGAGCAAACCTCCATCCAGACCTCCAATTGTGAGCTGCAAATCTTCTTCAATGCCCGTTCTAGAGAGAGAGAGAGAGGTGCCCTCGTTCAGGTGCAGCTGCTTCCCTGGCAGTGCCCTCTGTCTCATGCAGGCTGGTTGAACTTAACGCCCACAGGGTTGCCTGATTTTTTTTTCTTCTTTTTTTCTTTTCTTTTGTTTGTGATCCCCGCAGCCAATCTGGTGCTCCAGCAGACCCTGGAACGCATTCACGTGGGCCGCAAGTATGGCGATATCCCACGGGGAATATTCGTCGTGCGTGGGGAGAACGTGGTGCTGCTGGGAGAGATTGTGAGTGCCCGCGGGAGCTGCTGCTCAGGGTGGGGGGGAGTCGGTGGGGGAAACGTGGGGGGGTGCGCAGGTAGGGTGGAAGGTCACCTCTTTTCCCCTGACCCAGTGGGGTGTGAACAGGAACGGTTCTACTTCCTTGTGAGGATCTGTGTGTGGAGGTGTCAGCCCCGGGTTCTGGAACAGCGGCAAGGCTGGGGAAAGGGGTATCTGCTACCCATTAACCCCGCGCCCCCCTGTCCTCGCTGAGCTGGCGAGGACTGAGGTGTCTGGGAGCGAGTGCACCTTTTCGGTTGTTCATGCGCCTTGCTATCACAGTCGGATTTATACTCCTCCTTTGTCGGACAGGTCAGTCGCTCTGTGGGTTGTGTGGCATGTGATGGGCTTGGGTGGGGTGTTGGTTGGGCATTTAACTGTGTGTGTTTCTGTGCAAGGAGCCCCCCACCCTCCAGCTCCATCACCCTCCCTTTCTCCTGGCCCCCCCCACCTCAAGGCCCCAACCCGCATCTGGAATGCCTGAGATCAAGGAGGGTGGGCTCAGAAAGCTACCCCACTAACCTGAGCAAGTGTCTCTCTCTGTCTCTCTCTGTCTCTCTCTGTCTCTCTCTGTCTCTCTCTGTCTCTCTCTGTCTCTCTCTGTCTCTCTCTGTCTCTCTCTGTCTCTCTCTGTCTCTCTCTGTCTCTCTCTGTCTCTCTCTGTCTCTCTCTGTCTCTCTCTGTCTCTCTCTGTCTGTCCAGGACCTGGAGAAAGAGAGTGCCTCCTCACTGCAGCCCGTGAGCATCGAGAAGATCTTGGAGGAGCTGCGGCAGGAGCAGGATTTGCAGCACCGTCAGGAGAAGCTCAAGTTCCAAGTTTTGAAGGAGCGCGGGATCCTGCTCCCTCACTTGGACACGCTGGACGACTATTGATGGTGTTTGTTGGGGGGAGGGGGAGCCACTTGGATTCCGGGCCTTGAGTTGAGGATGGAGCTTTCCCTTGAGCTGGAGGGAGTCAGGACAGTGACCTCCCTTTTCCCCTCACCCCCATCTCCTCGCCCATGCACCATCACTGGCCATCCCCATTAGCTGGATTGGTGCACCACACCCACCCCATTCCCAAGTGAAAATCTCTTCAGTTTTTTTTCTTCCCCCCTCCACCCCACGTCAAAACATGGGCTGGGAGCCCCGGCGTCGGAGGGAGGGGTTTGCCCTGCTCAGGTGGAGGTGGGCACAAGCCAAGAGGGGGCACTGGAAGCCTGTTGGAGGGACAGCAAGCAGTCTTCACTCAAGCACACCAGGATTTAGTCTGCCTGGCACTGTTTCAGGAATGGGGCATGGCTCCCATTCCGTATCATCTTCGAGTGGGGCGTGGGTTGGGATGGAGCGGGAATTCTTTGAACCTTGATGCTCCCCAAATCCAGATATTGCCCCTTCTTTTTTTTTTGGGGGTGTTGCAGATGTTAAGGGGGTCTCTGAGTTGGCTGGGTTTGTTCCCCCTGGTTACCTGTGGAATGTTGTGCCAACTCATGTGAGTGCAGTGTGCCCCGGGAATGTCATCCGGAGTGTGTTTGGGGAGGGTGGGGGTGGAGATTGGGGTGTTTTCCTGGAGACGCTGGGTCTGAATCTCCCCCATGAAGGGAGATCACAACACCCAGGCAGTCCACGGAGACCTCACCCACCCCCGCACCCTTCGCATCTTCACCTCTCTCGAGAAGATGCTCAGTGTGCTGGGGGTTTTTCTTTTTGGTTTTGGTTGAGACATGTCCATTTTGTGTTTTTTGAAGTGGACCGAGTGATTTTTGCCAGTCCCAGTATTGGCTCTCCAATGCCCAGACAGGAGTCAAACTGGTCTTTGTGATGGCGTTAACCTCTCGAGCCTCGGGGAGACTCTGAGGCGTGTTGGTAATCTTGTTTATAACTTTATTTCGTTTTGCGAGAGAGAGAGAGAGAGAGAGAGAGACTCCCTCTACCTGTAACCCCTGGCCCCTCAGGAGTTTGAGTTCCGATCGTTTGTACCATCCGGTCTTGATCCCTTCCCACTGTAAGCCATCAATAAACCATTCCTCTTCACCGCTCAAAGATAACTGGTGGTTGATCCATTTATTTTCTCGGGAACCAAAGTTGGATCCTCTGGAAATGGGCCAGCTACGTTGGGAACTGGAAAGCTCTGACTGTCAGGAATATTGGCCGACATAATGGGCTGTTGGCCAATCTGCTGAGGTCTTGGGGCTTTGGCCACTTGGAGATTGGGCATTGCACGCACACATCACTTTGCCCTCTGGCATATTGTATAGCTGCTGGTCATGGACGTGCGGTCTCCAATAACAACCCCCAATCATCCTGAGCACCGTTTAAACACGAATTGGGCGGTGAGCTGTATTCTCCAGTTGATCTTGCTGTGTTGTTCGGGCCACATCTGTTTCGAGAGTGAGCCAAAAATATGTGCTCCTATCTCTTTCCAATGTGGTCATCCTCTCACTCCCCGCCCTTTATTGGTCAGAGTATTGAGTACAGGAGTTGTGAGGTCATGTTACGGCAGTACAGGACATTGGTTAGGCCACTGTGTGGAGTTTGCACACTCTCCCTGTGTCTGCGTGAGTTTCCTCGCACAGTCCAAAGATGTGCAGGTTGGGTGAATTGGCCATGCTAAATTGCCCATCGTGTTAGGTGAAGGGATAAATGTAGGGGAATGGGTCTGGGTGGGTTGCTCTTCAGAGGGTCGGTGTGGACTTGTTGGGCCGAAGGGCCTGTTTCCACGCTGTAAATAATCTAATCGAATCACTTTTTTGGGAATATTGTGTACAATTCTGATCTCCTTCCTATGGGAAAGATGTTGTGAAACTTGAAAGGGTGCAGAAAAGATTGACAAGGATGTTGGAGGGTTTGAGCTACAGGGAAAGGTTGAACAGGCTGGGGCTGTTTTCCCTGGAGCGTCGGAGGCTGAGGGGTGACCTGATAGAGGTTTTAGAAATCATTTTGGGGCATCTATAGTGTGACTAAATAAGGTCTATACCTGGGGTGGTGGAGTCTAGAACTAGAGGGCATAGGTTTAGGGTGAGAGGGGAAAGATATAAAAGAGACCTAAGGGGCAACTTTTTCACGCAGAGGGTGGTACGTGTATGGAATGAGCTGCCAGAGGATGTGGTGGAGGCTGGTACAATTGCAACATTTGGATGGGTACATGAATAGGAAGGGTTGAGAGGGATATGGACCAAGAGCTGCCAAGTGGGACGAGGTTAGATGAGGATATCTGTCAAAAAGTGTCAAGGCCAGTCCTCTGTCTCTATTCAATCGTGCCAGGATAGAAAATTGGGAACTCTCTAGATGTTGTGAGACTTAAAGAATACCTCTAGCGTTTTCTGTTTTTATCTCTAACTTAAACGGTGCTTCTTTTGACAAAAAGAAGACTATGATTTGGTTGAATATTCACTGTGGTGCTGTTCCTGCAGGAAGAGTTGTTGTCACTATCTGCTACACACATGTGTCCTGTGACTCCTTCACCCATCCACTGCAGTTCATCAACAACCGACTGTGATATCCATCCTCCAACGACGTGTTTGGGTCCTTCCACTCTGCTGCTGTCCATCCTGCCCCGTGAGGAACTCTCTCTGTCGCTTTTCAGCCCTAGTTAGATGGCTGAAATACTAACATTTTCTCAACACAACCTGTTTTTAGATTCTTTTTGATCGATCAATGTCAAGTATTCCTTCATTTTATCCAATGATCGGTGGTGGAATTTTTAACAAATGTTTTCGATTTCACGTTTCTACGGCTTCTGTTTCCTTCCATTTTGTCGCTCTTAATCTGTTTTATATTATTTAGTTCCCTCTTTGAGTAAAGCGTGTCTGCAGATGTGGTATTCAGCACTGTTCTCCTCTCTTTTAGTCAATAGACAATAGGTGCAGGAGTAGGCCTTTGAGCCTTCACTGCCATTCAGTATGATCGTGGCTAGTCACTTTGATCATATATTTCCACACCTTTCTACTTTTCCATTCCCATGGCGCATATTCTTTTCATCCTGATTTGTAAGAACCTAGTTTTGGGTTTTGATGAGCTATACAAAAAGCAAGATTTGTGTTTTATAGATTAGATTCCTTACAGTGTGGAAACAGGCCCCTCAGTCCAACGCGACCCACTGAAGAGTAACCTATTTCCCTCTAACTATTCCACCTAACACTATGGTCAGTTGAGCACGACCAATTCACCTCGTCACCACAGGTGGGAGGAAACCAGAGCGCCCAGAGGGTACCCACACAGACGTAGTGAGAATGTGCAAACTCCACACAGAGACAGTCACCCAAGGCTGGCATCGAACCTGGGTCCCTGGTGCTGTGAGGCAGCAGTGCTAACTACTGAGCCACCGTGCCACCCTATAATAGGCCCTTTCTCGATGTGAAAAGTTCATCTTCAGTGTAGTCCATTATTGTAAGGTAGGGAACATTGGCAGGAGCAGAAGAGAGGGACAAAGAAGTTTTGACGTTATACCAAAAGGCTCACAGAACTTATCTTATTTCTTTAAAGCCAAGGAACGAGCGAGGTGACTTGACTTCTTTAAAAACCTAGACAAGCACAGGTGACGTTAATTGAGTCATTTATATTTAATTTATAATTGGACATTCATAACATGAAGGTTAATGTCACCCATGCTGAAATAGGACTAGAGATGAGAAGGACCGTCTTTGGAGTAGCTAGTCAACAAAAGTGGAAACTCAACAAAAAAAAGGAACAACCATTTTCATCTGACTTCTGACTGGGGGATATTGGTTCTTGAGATTTCCCTTGCACTGACAGTGAAATTTGAACAACGGTTTCACCACAGTCCCCAACCCGTTCACTTGAAACCCTTCAAAATGTTGAACGTTTTAATCAAATTGCCTCTTTTCCTTCACTGTTCTGAGGATAATTAATCTGATTTCTTCATTCTCATCACTTAACTGAAGTCCCTTAAATCTGTTCCCATTCCAGCTTGTCTATTTATGAAATGAGTTTGCTAAGTCCTGGGGTTTGCTTTCTGCTGTTATCAGAATTGTCCATTCCCAACTGGATCCGGCTCCTGGAAATGGTTTGAACGGTTGGGAGGGGGTGAATAGGCTGGGGCTGTTTTCCCTGGAGCTTGAGGGGTGACCTTATAGAGGTTTGTAAAATCATGAGGGGTCACGGAGAGAGTAAATAGACACAGTCTTTTGTGCAAGGTCGCGGAATCCAAAATCAGAAACCATAGGTTTAAGTTGAGAGGAGAAAGATTTAAAAGGGACGATCTTTTCACTCAGAAGGTGGGACATATCTGGAATGAGCTGCCAGAGGGAGTGGTGGAGGTACGATCATAAAAGACACCTGAATGGATAACAAAAATGTTCCTGAAGGAGTAGTTAGCTAAGATGGGGCAACGTGTAAACTTTTCACTGCATTCATTTAAGTGTGACAATAAAACTACTGCAGTTCAATAAACAGGAAGGTTTTGGAGGCATACGGTCCAAATGCCGGCAGCTGGGTCCAGATTAATTCCGGAGAAAGTGAGGACTGCAGATGCTGGAGATCAGAGCTGAAAAAATGTGCTGGAAAAGCGCAGCAGGTCAGGCAGCATCCAGGGAGCAGGAGAGTTGAAGTTTCCTTCCTGAAGAAGGGCTGATGCCCGAAATGTCGACTCTCCTGCGCCTTGGATGCTGCCTGACCTGCTGCGCTTTTCCAGCACCACATTTTTCAGCTCCAGATTGTGAGAAAGTTCACGCACTGCAATAATTTCAGTCCGAGGCAAGATCGGAATCAGCAATGCCCTTTATTTCACACGTGCAAGTGGGTGTGATGCCAACAAGGCAGGGACAAAAAACATGCTGAATTCAACAAATACTCGATATTTATATAATTTGGTTCCCACATATTTTTTCCTTATTTCATTGTTTTTTTCCCCCACTGTTTGCATCCTCCACTTTCCTAAGACCGGTACCCATTACTCCTGTTTATCTCGTGTCTTATCCGGTCTTGTCTGTGACAAAAAAAATGCTCATTCCTGATCTCCAGGCCATTTGACCTCATCCTGCTGTGGGCACATCCTTGTCTTTTCACAGCATCTTATCACCGAGCCCTTTTAATTGGGGTTTGTTCCTGTGTTTCTGTGAAAGTGGGAAACAGATGTTTATACCTATTGTTCATACAGGCATAGTGAGTTTAACTGTCTGTTGTCACAGCATCTTAGCCTTGTTTTATAGTCCCGTTTCTTTCTCGCATACATTTTTAGCTAAAACAAAAAAAAACAAGCATGCATTCAGTCTCCATTCTTGTTGACTCAGCTCTGGGCTGAAACAATTACACGGTAGGTAAAAACAATGACTGCAGATGCTGGAAACCAGATTCTGGATCAGTGGTGCTGGAAGAGCACAGCAGTTCAGGCAGCATCCCATGACCAGCGAAATCGACGTTTCAGGCATCAGGAAAAAAGGCAGTGAGCTGGAAGTATGAAGAGATAAGCTAGAGTGGGGTGGGGGGGGGGGGGGGGGGGAGAGAGTAGCATAGAGTACAATGGGTGAGTGGGGGAGGAGAGGAAGGTGATGGAGGAGAGGGTGGAGTGGATAGGTGGAAAAGGAGCTGGACAAGTCCGGACAAGGCAGGGGGACAGTGCTGAGCTGGATGTTTGGAACTAGGGTGAGGTGGGGAAAGGGGAAATGAGGAAACTGTTGAAGTCCACATTGATGCCCTGGGGTTGAAGTGTTCCGAGGTGGAAGATGAGGCGTTCTTCCTCCAGCCGTCTGGTGGTGGGGGAGCGGCGGTGAAGGAGGGCCAGGACCTCCATGTCCTCGGCAGAGTGGGAGGGGGGAGTTGAAATGTTGGGCCACGGGGCGGTGTGGTCGATTGGTGCGGGTGTCCTGGAGATGTTCCGTGAAGCGCTCAGTTCATTTACTTTGTATTAGACATTATAAGTGAGAATTGCAGAAGTAACATGAATTTACCAGATCCCACAAGATTAATTGAGGATGAATGAACAGGGATGAGTTGGGGTGAACTGCCCACCCCCAAACATAAGGCCTTGTTGTCACATATTGGAGAAAGTGAGGCCTGGACATTGGAGAGTGTGGGGAGGACCTTTCAAGCAGATGCCTATCATCAGCAGTAAGCCCCGCCCACCGGCGCCAGGACACACCCCCATACCATTTGGCCACGCCCCCCAACTTGCCTTGTCTCTCCACGTGGCCCCGCCCCCCCACGCTCGGATGGGCAGCCGACCAGACCAATCAGATATCGGCGCCGCACCCCCCCCCGAAGTGGGGAACGTGGCGGCGTGACGTCATGGCGCAGCGCGGAGGAGGGCGGGGCCGAGACCGTGCGGCGTCGTCAGGGCGACGGGGCCTAGTCGGCCTGGCGGAGGGCCCGGCGCTGGACGGAATGGTCAGTGAGGGGCCGGCAGCGGGACGGGGCGGGGGCGGGGCGAGGTGTGGGGTTTCCCGGGGCCGGGGTCTGTCACTGCGCTCAAACACATGCCCCCGCAGAGGCGGGTCGGGGCAGGCAGAGGCCATTCAGCCCGTCGAGGGTCAGCGGTGATCACCCTCCGCTCCCGCTCCCCGGTGACCAAGCCCCTCCCTCGGGCTGTGGGCCCTCCCTGAGGGTCACCGCGGACCATGGACTGACAGGCAGGGTGTCCCCCCCCCCACACACCCCCACACACACACACCCCACACACACACCCCTA